>NC_134543.1:93670984-93970984 GCF_050624435.1 Tenrec ecaudatus
CTGCTGACCATCCAGCACAAAGCTCCCCATGGGCTGACCCTCTGGGCTATACGCTGCTCCTTGGCTCACTGAAGGATCAAGCAGAAAACCTGATTGTGGTCATATTGGAGGACACAGAGGAGAAAGAAGAAAAGACAGACCAAACAATCAGCAATTGGTCCCTCGGCAGCACTGAAATGTTACACGCATCTTTAACATGGGGCGGGCGGGCGGGGTGGGGAAGTTGGGGATGGTGTGTTTTGGTTTGGAGGTCAGGTTTGATGACAGAGTTAAGGTATGTTAGTAGCTTCTTCACACACCGATCTGGAGGAAAGGCTTTACGGGCCCCTTTACAGGTGGGCCTCCCAAGGAAACCTTGGCTTCTTTATTTATCTCTTGACTAGTGAGGAAAAGGACAGGGAGCTAGGGGCACATCATACAGAAGGATGGCACCATGTGGTTAGGATGTTATCATCCTGCCATCTTTCAGCTTCACAGACAAAGTCTAAATCATACACAACTTTGAAATGTGAAGTTTAGCTTTACAAGGTTAAATATACCCAATTAATTAAACACATGCATTTTTACCCACACCAAAGATAATGTAAGTCTGGTATTGTATGTCTCTATATAATCCATATAATGAAAATATAGAATCTTTTAAAAATATATGTAGTATCTTAAAGAGGATTATATTTTTCTTCAACAGGCTCTCCTGATCTCCATTAATGGATTATTATTTCAGTGTTATTGGGGAAATTTTTCCAAAGAATGAAGAAATTCTTAAATTCCTTGAACTGAGCCCACTGAAGTTCAACTCTCCATCAAGTTAAACGGTGCAGATAGTGACAACAGTGATAAGGTTTCTTTCAAGGAGCCTCCTGGCAGGAGACCCCAACCCTTCAGTAAACTAAGGAAAGGAGCATTCCAGCTAGAACGATCAGGAATAAACCAGTGTGGCTCTGAACTCACTCACTGTCACTGAATCAGTGCCAACTCATAGTGACCCAGTAGAACTGCTTGTTTGGGTTCTCAAGGCTGTATATTTTTATGGGAACAGAAAGCCTCATATTTCTTCCTCAGAGTGGCTAGTGGGTTTGAACTGCTGACCTTGGGTTAGCAGGCCAACACACAGTCTACTACACCACCAGGGTGCCTATGATTCTGAACAGTAGTGTATAATCCCTGTTTTAGAGAAGCTGAAAGATATCATTGGGTGGGGGGGGGGTGGAACAACCCACGAATGTTTTAGTTGGGTGGATGTGAAGTATTGTAAGCAAAGGTAATGCTGATATTTTAATGGAAAAATACTGGCAATGCAGCAAGTCAGACTTTAATAGCATCTGATGAAAAGTCAAGCAAATGAATAGATGCAATGAGTTTAGCAGGGAATGAATGCTACGGGAGTGAAAGCAAGGCACACACCCAAGAGTTACGGGTAGCGAGAAAATGAGAGTGTGCTAATGATTGGATGAGTAATTCCAGAGCTCACAGTCAAACAAACTGCTTGTGGCACTAATACTTGTGCCCAATTACCAATTCAGAAAGAATATAAAAAGCAGTTTCAGTAGAGTCGGGGTGGGAAATCTCCAATTAGCACCAATTAGTGAAGTTGCTTCCTAGAGAGGAATTCTGGGGAAGGTAAGAAAGAAAGAAAAATCTCCCAGAATTCCTAATGGAAGCATTTATTTGCCAGGTGATGAAATTCCCGAAGAAGAACTTGATGAGGATTTGTGTCTGTGGACCTTAAACATAGATACTAGTTGGAACTTGCCTGCTCGATTTGACTGGTCAATCATGGGCTGTACTATTCTTCTCCGGGCATTAATAAACCTGGAAGAGAAGAGACAAGTCCAGTCATCAAACACAATTTCTGTGCTCTGTGAACACCTTTTCATGACTGCGGCAGAGACTACAACACAGCGGAGCGTCCAGAGAGAGATCGTTTTCATTTAAAGGCGATTTTCTTCCCCTTAAGTGTTCAAAAAGTAGTTCACTGGATGGTCTCCATCGATAGCCAGACTCCAAGTCAACTCGCTAACTTGGCTCTGGGGGGAGGGGGGGAGTCCTGCAACCAAACTTCTATTAATCTGTAATTGCGCTTCTGCTTCTTAAACACGTAGGAATCTGGTTAAAGTTCACAGCCTGGAGGATTCCCCCACCCCACCCCCTTTCCCTAAAGCCCTCAGAGCAGGGAGACCCAGCTTCCCCTTGCAGCTGGTCATAAATGGAGACCAGGCTCTGGCACTCTGCTTTCACAAGGTATTGTTAGGTCAGCAAAGCCATCAATTAGGCTGTCTGAAGTTTTATCACCAACACAGCAGTAAGAAGTGTTGGCCAGAAAGACTTCTGCTCTTCGGCAACTCCTGCAGTTTAAGCCTGTAAAGTTGGGGGTCATTTAGAGGTCAGTGCCAGTTGGGGGCAGCCTTTCTAGCCCAAGCTGGGACACCCAGGGCAGAGGATAAGGTAACTGCCAGCCATAAACCCAGCCACCTTTCAACCCACGGCAAAGACAGAGCCTCAGGTACACATGGTTGATATTAGAGCCCAAAGAAACATTTTCAAATCAGGTGGTGGCTGAATCCCAGGAATGTAAAGAGAAGCCGTTATTTCGTCTAAGAAGCCTGGATCTAATTTGGTTGGAAATCCAAAAATAAGTGCCTCCTTCATGTTAATTTAATGTTTAATAATGCCCATCAAATATTCATGGACAAACAGTGAGATAAGAAATCGCCCTTATTTCTCCAAAGTTAATAAAAACAAGACCACTTCCAACCATTTGAGAGTCACGCTGTCCCTCTAGGAGCCCTGGTAGTGCGGTGGTTAAAGTTCTTCGGCGGGGAGCCCCAAAGTCCACGGGTTTGAAGCCACCAGTCACTCATTACACAGGGAAAGATGTGGCAGTTGGCTTCCGTAAAGATTTGTAACCTGGGGTCTGTGAGTGAGTCAGCAACAAGGCCAGGGCAGTGGTTCTGTTTACAGATGTTGGTCTTGTCCCTCCACATTTTATGCTACGGATTCCCCCAGACTTTGAAGCGTCCGCACAAGATTCATGGGCAGTGTCTTTCGAAGGGGCTAAGCGGAGGGGAGACGTCGAACACACTCTCCCAGGGAGCTTCAGAGTGTTCATGGGAAAGTGGGACTAAAGAGATGCTAGTATTTTCCCACCAATTTCCTAGTACGTTGAAGGTCCCTCATCTAGCTGGCAGTCCCTGTTCAGTATTTCCCATTTTTAAGTGCTAGCGGGCTTCCTGATGGAGGAGTCTCAGTGGGGCCACAGGCAGGAGCTGAAAACCCATTCTTTGAAATTAGCCAGAAAAACCCCAGTGTCTGTTGTCAGCTCTGCATTCCTAAGAAGTCCCTGTCCCTTCCCGGCCAGCCCACCCACTGCTCTGTGCCCCTGGTGAGCTCTCTAGTGGGTATGCAATTAGGCTGAGGAATCAGAGGCACCAGAAAGGAGTCTTTTGCATATGGTGTTTGTTTGAAAAACACGGAAGTTCTCCAGGACTTAAGAAAGCACAGTTCTCGGTGGTTAAGGATGCTACATGCCCCTGGGCATGGAGGAAGAAATGACAGGCTCTGGAGAGGTGAGCGAGCCCAGGAGTTGAAACTGCACGTAGATTGCCAACCCTCCACTTGGTGTGTTACGGAGGGCAAAGGATCACGGCTTCCGGAAGCATCCTCAGTTCCGAAGAGGAATCTAAGTAGCCTTTCTTTCTCCGCTGCATTTGCTGGGATTACCTCCCAGGAACTCTTTAAATCAGCTCAAGTGAAGATCGATCGAGATGATCAGAAAGAAGGGCCAGAGAAACCTTTCTCTCCGGGTCTCCAGCATCGGAGACGCCTGGCACTGGCTGGGAGCCTCTCTTTATGGGCAGCGAAGCCCTACTGTCTTTGCCTATGGGCCAGCTCTTTAGGTGAAATGAATTGCTATTTCTCCCCCTTCTAAATTTCACCCTTTTATTCTTTTATTATTTACATCTGGAGGTTGCTCCCTTATTTATGCCTCTCTCCCCAGTTCCCCCAAACGCTGCCTTACTCACAGAGCTGCAAGGCATCATGGTTCTTAGTTCTCAGCAGGGGACCTCCACACTGTCTTCAAACAAATAATTACGGGGAAGGTTAGCGGTTCACTCAAAGGTCATTTCTTTGGATACTCCTCAGAATGTTTACATTAGTAAAAATGGGGTCCCCCGCTTATTCCATGGGGGATGCACAACATTGCAGAACATTAAAAAAAAGCATCCTGTGTCCTAGCAAGGTCTTTATTGGAAGCGCTGAACTTGGGAATGCCACCCCAGTATTATTACATTTTCAACTAGTTACCATGGCATGGACTGGATGCTCGCTAGCCGTTATGGAAATGGCCTTTCTTTGCCCAGTCCTACTGAACGAATATGGGCAGAGGCCCCTGAAGGGTCTCACCAGGCAATAGACCTTTTGCTGCTGTACCCCCCACCGCCCCCAACTTGGGATCCATGTAGTCTTTCTGTGTTTTTGTTCTTGAACAATAGCTTTCAGATATTGCTATTTGGGGATGCCAGCTTCATAGTTCTATCACATTCTTTCAAGTAACAAACATTAGAAAATATATCATCCTTCATTCCCCACCCCATCACCAAAATCATTTAGCAATTGTCTGCTCCTCTGATCTTGGGACATCGCATAAATACCTTAGATGCTGCTATGAAAATTAATATTCAGTGAATAAACTTTAAGAAAACTTTGACAAGTTAGGCAAATAAAATTACTCCAAAACACTTAGAAGATACATGGAGTTATATAAAATGAAGCCATTTCAATGACAGATTAAAACAATCAAACCAGGAGTCATTTTTATTTAATAATAGTAATGATAAAATTTCTATACATGGTAATTCCAAGAAATATATGACATAAAAGTTTTCTCTCATGTCCTTTCATCCTTATTTTTCAAATGACCTTCACTCAATGCTGAAGTAGTAGACACAATACAGACATTTAGAGTCTACGTAAAATGTGAAAGTTCTAAGTTGGAAATCAACCGAAACTTCACTTTTTCGAGGGCCAACCTCCATTCATATGGAAAAATGCAACTTGCTGGTTCAAAGACAAAAAGACTTGTCTTAAAAAGGTTTCTTGGATATTAAATGGGTCTTACAAAATAACATTTTGATGAGTTAAGTGTAAATGAATCAGACACATATGGATTAAGTTATCCTTGAATTTCACACGGGTTTAAAAAATAAGGGGGAAAGAGGGTCTTGGCAAAAACATTTTGGGCTTTGCCAAACCCAAAACATTTCAAAAATTGCAGAAGACATCCAACGAACCAAAATGCAGCAAGCTGCACCCAACTTTAATGAAAAACCCCACAAGTTATTTCCAATGCAAAGGCTGTTAGGTTTTTCATCTGTATCTGATATTAAAAAAGAATTCTCTGTAAGTTTTAATGTCATCCCAGAATGATTTTGAAGTTGGGAGGACATAGAATATACTTCTGTATTGGCCTAAGTATCTTGACCCTAAGCTATAAAGTCTTCTTGGACATCAACTAGCTCTTACGAACATTCTGAGTACAATTGGTATGTAAAATGCATCACATGCGATATATGTCATAAATAAAATGTGTTACGAAGCTTAGTGCCTTAGAGAAAAATTTCATTAGCGTCACGGTGACTTTTTTAAGGACTACAGATAATTCCATCAGTGACTCCTCCGGGAGTGAGGACCCTAAAGTGTACTAGTTCCATTGATTGGCATTGAGCACGAAGTTAATATCCAGGCTCGCGCAAAGGCTCCGGAGACTATCCACTAAGAATACATACTTTTCTCTCTAAATTTTACTTAAATAGAAAGCACGTTAGAACATATGATCCTTAAAAATTATACACCAAGCCTGTGAGTGTAAAAATAAACTTAATTACCGAAATAAATTCAATGACTTTCCAAGAATCATGAGGCCGTTCTGAGTCAACTTCAGAGAGAAGAGAATGCATTAAAGAGAATACATCCAAGATAGCAAAATAGCGCTGCGATCCCATCTCACTGGGAAGATGCCTCTCGGAGCCCATTTTCCCACACGAGAGCTGAACATTCAGCTTCGCCTCCTTTTCTGTATCCTGAAATCTGACCATCGCTTTTCTTTTCAAGGCTTTGCACTGTAAAGCATATTTCAGACTGATAGAAGTAGGGTTAGGTGTCATTTCTGAGTGTGGATGGTTCCTCCCTCACCCGCTACCCTCTTTCTCTCTTTTCCTGCTCTTTTAAAAGCGCTGAGAAATCCCTTCTTTCTGGTTCACTAACTTCGTGCCACACCTGGTAACCAACTCCTTGGGGCAGCATTCCTTTTGTTAGCGAGTGCAGGCCTCCCTGGAGGCCCCTGGAAGGCCGCCAGCCCAAGAGCCTCCTCAGAAGAGTCCAGGATTGGCGGACCGAGGCTTTTCCACGGCTTCCTTCGGCCAAGGCCTGGGGCTGCACAGTTGAAGAGGCAGCAGATCAATGTGGGAAAGGTGTGGTAGGTTGCTTGGTGACCAGGTAAACGGAAAGCCTCAGCCCTGGGACTCATGGGCGAGGATGCTTCTTCCCAGCAGCTTGCTACCAGTTGGGCCTTCGAACAATGAGGCTTCGGCCTCAGCAAGACAGGTATCAAGTTTCTTCATTTTTTCCCCCCTTTCGTTCACACATGCATACACACAAAAGCAAGTCTTTTTCTGTCCTGTGGTTAAGGCTAAGAATGCGGTTTTCTCAGTAAGATACATTAAAATGATTAAATCAGTGGATTAAGCCCTCGAACCTCTACCTCGACACACCATGATTGAGTCATGTTGAAAATATAAGCTTTCCACTGTGGTCAGACAATAGGTCTTTTCTCTCAGCCAACTGTGAGCAAAGGAAATAAATGAGTGAGATTCATAGGCTGTGTGCGGACATACTCGTGGGGCTTAATTAATTCCCTTGAGCGGTTGCTTAATTTAAGGAGCCTGGTGACACCGTGGGTTAAGCATTGGGCTGCCAACCACGAGGTTAGTTGTTCAAACTCACCGGCTGCTCCGGAGGAGGCAGAGGAAGAGGTCTGTTCTCATTAAAATGTATAGTTTCGGAAATTCGAAGGAGCAATTCTACTCTATTGTATACGATAGGTCTGAGTTGGAATCAGAGCAGCTTCAGGTAAAGATTAACGAGGGTGTGCCAGACATTTGTGAAAACTTCCATTGTCTTTCAATTATATTTTCCCCACGTTTTTTTTGAAGTCCCCTTGTAGAATTTGATAAGCAGGCTCCCCCACATAACGGAAAACACGGGAATGTAGGTTCATACGCTGATCATGATACCCTGGGATCACAAACATAGTTGGGTGAACCTAAGGGTACTGCTAGTGTCGTTAGGTTCTGTCCAAGTGGTTCGGATACATGGACTTCACGGGCAACCAAACCATGCCGGGTCCTCACCTGCCTTGCTGGAGGAGGCCATTGCGGCAGCCAGTTTCCATCCGTGTCCAGGAGGGTCTTTGTCACCGAGTCTCCCCCAAACATGATATATCCTTCTCCAGTTGCTGGGTCCCTCCCCAAAACACGTCTGAAGTAGACGAGAAGAAGCCCTGCCATCCTTCCTTTGAAGCAGCTCCCGAGTCACGCTTCCTCTGCGACAGCTGTGTCCAGTCTTCCAGCAGCGTGTGGGGCAGTCCATAGTCCTCCCTAACATCATGCTTCCACGTACATCCATTCTTCTTCCGTCCTCCTCCTTCACGGTGCCGCTTTGCATGTGTGTGAAGGAATGGAAAGTACCAGAGCGTGGAGTCGCCGTACCTTAAGCCTCAAAGTGGTCTCTTTGTTTCCAACGCCTCGTTTCGAGAAGGCTTGCGCGGCAGATTTGCACCGTGCAGTTATGCACCATTTGACTTCTTGGCTGGTGCTTGCACGGGCACCGATTGTGGACCCACTAAGTGAAATCCTTGACAGCTTCGATCTTTTCTCCGTGCTTCACCCTGCTGGGGCTGGTGGCAGGATTTGGGCTTCTTTGCGGCGGCGCAATCCATGCCGAGGCTGTGTTCTGTGCTCTTCCTCAGGAAGTGCTTCGAGAGCTCTTGGCTCCCACCAAGCAAGGTGGTATCCTCTGACTCTCGTGGGTTGTAAATGCGTCTTCCTCCAATGCGGACTTCACGTTCTTCTTCAGTTAATACAGCTTCTCGGATGACTTGCAGAGCATGCATATCGAATTCAATGTGGCGGAAGGGCATAATCCCGACCCACACCTCTCCTGACTAAACCATGCAGTACTCTCTTTGGCTTTGAACAACTGCTCTTGGTTCGGTTCTCTTTGAGAGCAACTGAGTGCTCCACGCCTGTCGTCAGAATTTGTCATGATCCACATAGTTGAATACCTTTTAATAGTCAATAAACAGGGGTAAATATCTTGTTTGGTATTCTGTGCTTTCAGCCAAAATGCATCTGGCAGCAGCAACGATGGCCCTGGTTTCACGTCCTTTTTTGAATCTGCCTGGGATTTCTGGCAGCTCCCTGGCTATGTGCTGCTGCCGCGGTTGATGAACCATCTTCAGCAAAATGTTACTTGCTTGGGATATGATTGATTGTATTTGCGAATGTCCTTCTCATTTTATTGGGCCACCTTTCTTCAGAATGGTACATATATCGATGTCTTCTCATTGGCTGCCCAGGTAGTTGTCTTCCAAGTTTCTTGGCATAGCCTGGCGACTGTTGCCAGTGTCCCATCTGCTTACCGAGACATTTCAATTGGCATGTTGTCAACTCCCGTAGCCTTCTTTTTCACGAACGCCTTCAGTGGAGCTTAGACTCTTTTTTCAATACCACTGGCTCTGGAGCCAGTACTCTACTTTCCACGATGCTGGAACATCAACCGATTCTGTTGATGACATGAGCAGCCCTGAGCAACATGATCAAGTAGACGATGCCAGTTATCTTTGATAGCCTTCTACTGGGTTCTTTCAATATTTTTCCTCGAATCGAATTCTTCCTAAAGTTATGAGGGCCCACATAAACTCTTTACTAAAATAACCAGTGCGAGGCAAGCCCTTCTCAATTACTCTCCCATAGTCTAGACTTTTCCGTATAGCAATGTATAGCAATGTATGTTCTTCCATTGGACTTCCGACCCTGTGCAAGTTGGCCTGATCTTCCCATTCCCTGATTTATTTCTTATCTCTAAACATAAGGTAATCCGATCGGGACTGTTAAGGTAAAAGATCACTGTACACAGCATCCTGGGCACAGTGCCTAGCAGAAACCAGTAAGTGCACACACATTTGCCGCCGAGTCCCCTCTGACTAATTTAACTCCATCGGTGTCAGAGATGAACTTGCCCCAGGGGGTTCACGCTGGCTGATCTTTTGGAAGTAAACTGCCATGCATTTCTTCCGGGGTGCCCATGGGCAGCCGTGATAACCATTTACACCACCCAGGGGCTCCTGGAACACATCAAGGACTCATCAGATATTAGCTTACCATTAAAAGACCCTCTCCGCTTAGACTCTGTTCAGTCATAGGTTAAAATGAAGAATAATTGGGTGATTATTAAATCTATGCTGGGTTGATAACAGAGGAATAATATGTTACCCCCGCTTCAGGTACAATGTGTCCATGTGGCAGGACCTTTCTAGAGATCATGACTTATTACAAATGTCTAAGTAATGGCTATGGGAAAGTGTTAGATACTCCAGGTGGTATAAGAAACTCTGATTTAAGAAAAAGAGACACAGAGACTCTGGTGGCACACTGGCTGCGTGTTTGGTGGCTTTCTGTTAAAAAAAGGTCGGCAGTTTGAACTCCCCCAGCAACTCAGCAAAAGAAAGGCATGGAATCTTGTCCTGCAAGGATTACAGTCTACAAAGTCCTAGGGGGCAGTTCTACTTTGTCATATGGGGTCTCTATGCATCAAAAATAGATCCTCTGGCACTTGCTAACAACAACAACAGAGCAGGCATGTGGAGGAAAGGTAGTGGGGTGAAGTCTTTTGGAATCATACTCTCTCGACCAGGGGTCCTCAAACTTTTAAAGCAGGTGGCTAATTCACTGTCCCTCAGACTGTTGGAGGACTGGACTAGAGATTTAAAAAAAACTATGAATAAATTCCTATGCACACTGCACATATCTTATTTTGAAGTAATAAAAAAATACGGGGCAAAAACACCCGGCGGGCCAGATAAATGTCCTCGGCGGGCCGCATGTGGCCCACGGGCTGTAGTTTGAGGACCCCTGCTCTAGACCGTGACTACTCTAAATATGGTCCATGCACCAGCAGCATCAACATCTTCTTCGAGTTTGTTAACCAAATCAAAAACCAAACCCACCGCCACGGAGTTGATTCTGACACATAGCGACTTTATGGGACAGACCAGAACGGATCCTTGGGGTTTCTGAAACGGTAGATCTTTACTGGAGCGGACAGCATCATCCTCTTTCTCCTGTGGGACAACTGATAGGTTTGAAGCACTGACCTTGACCTTCCCAGCCCAATACTGATCCCACTGTTAGAAAGGCAGAAATGTTGAATCTCAAGTCCCACCCTGAATCCAAATCTGTATTTTAAAGCTTCTCCGGGTGATCTATGACCATTTTGCCAAATAGATGATCTCTAAGAATAGATGCTTGCAACGATCAAGAGTCAGTAGATCATGGCTGGGGAAAGGCATGCACTTTGCTCTATGGGTAACCAGGGTCTAAACAATCCTGTACACAAAGGCCTTGGAGACAACCTTTTTGTAATAACTAATGTTATCCTCTCTACGCTCCTCAAAGGAAACGTTGGGACCCTGAGATGTTTTTGTGGAAACTGAGGTTACCTTCAAGAATAAATGGGGAGGGGAATACAGTAGTAGATTTCACGATCTTTGAAATGTTTTCTTCGCCTACTTATGTACTTAAAAATAAGTATGATTATTTTGATAGTCCTAAAAAGTCGAAAGGTTATACGGAAAATCTGGCATCTTGGCTAACTAAGGCTTATCTATGGCCAATAGTGGAAACTTCTTAAACAGAAGCATTTGAGAAACTTCCACTCAGAGAGGGAATGATCTTTTATTTCCTTTATAAAGCTGAGCAACAATAAACACTACTCTGTGACCGTAATCACATCTGATGGCACGTAACACGTAACAAAACATCCCGGCAGGTTACGACGTTTGAAGCACTGTTACTCTTAGAGAATGCCATCAGATTATTCATATGTGGCTATTTATCATGCACTATAAAAGTGATCTTTCAAAGCTCCTTGAAAGCAGGGAGGAGAAAACACTCGAACGTCCTTAGCTATTCATATCTAGAATCTATCCTCTTAAAGATAAAACACTCAGTCAATACACAGAAGGGGTAGTCTAGTACCTCATCCTGCACATGATTCATTGCAGATGGAAATCAACTAGAAACCGAATTACTTTGAAAGTTTTACTACAGACATTAAAATTCCAGATCTATCTATATACACACCTTACTGGGCTTCTGAAAACAACCTTTTGCAGGTATGGAAGGCAGGTCCACAACTTTCAATTCCATCAGCCTCAGAAGAAGGAATGATCGTTTTGAAATTGCCAATTACCTGCGCAGCAGCCCTATAGCCTGACCAGACTTTCAACACCAACCAGCCACTTGATAATCAGTTACATACATTCTTAGCCAATCCCCATTATGTTCCTTGGCATTTACTAATTCACTCTAAGAGAAGATCCCGGCAAATTTAGTATGCCTTTAGCTTTCAGGAACACCTTTGATTGAAGTATTAATTCTCTATCCCACTTCTCAGTAGAAACCACCTAAGCATTAACTTGCCAAAAATGCACCAAGCTGTTTAGCAATTATGTATTAGGTATGTTTGAGGAGATCAAGGTGCACTCACAGGCCCTGTGCTCGGGATACCTCTCTGATTAGCTTGTCATCCGCCCCGAAGAAGATGTAGGCTGATTCTCCCACACAGTCTAGCAGGCCAGCTGCTAGCTGCCTGTCAAGCCCTCAAGTGGACAAGTAGTCCAGGAGCAAAAATGTCACTCCTTTGATCTGGCAAGGAGCAGCTGCTGATTTATAGAGTAGGACTTTGTTCTTCCATTCTATTTTACTTTCTTTCCTAAGGCAGAACCACAAAATCCAGGAGAGAAAAAAAAGTGCCGTTCCCAGCAACATCAACAAGCTCTGACAACTGCAACGGAGTTTTTTTGGCCCTAACAAAGCTTTCAGGCATCTCCTTTGACACGCACCTTCCCCTTCCCCTGTTCCCCCCCTCCTGATTTTTTGCAATGCGGTAGTTATTGTTTAATTCAGCTTCTGTAAGTGGAATGGACTGTGGCCAGCAAGCCTGGGGCATAAACACACCTGTCTGAAAGAAGCCTTATTGTAGCAACCATCTACAAGCACGCTCGCATGAACCATGCGGTCCCGAGTTCAGAAAGAACGCTCCATTTTCCTTGACAGCAAATTGTACCCTAAGTGAGTTTCTATTTTTGGTGCCACCAACCTATGAAGACCACATTTGAACTGCGTCCTCTCGGATGGCATTGCGCTCTTTAAATCAAAGAGAAAAAAAGATTAGGCAGGAAATGCACTTTCTTTTCTTTTTCTTAACTTGTGAGCAAACAGATCCATCAAAGATGTTTATTCACTGTCTATAGGATCAATCATTACAAGCTAAACTAAACATCCAGGAAGGCTTTCCCAACTGTATCATCAAAGAGATCATAATGCTGATTTCATTACTCTTTATTTATCCTGACACAGTCTTCCCTAAGTAATAAACACAGAAGAGAGGGCGGGGGGGGGGGTTAATCAACCACAAAATCTACATAAGGCATGTGCATTGTCTTGTGAGAATTAAGCTGGTTTCAAATGCATGATCCTGTTCTCAGTGGATAAATCCATCAGGGTAGAGACTAAGTGGGGACATGACAGAATGCAGCTTGGAGACATATTTTGAGAAGTCGTCAACCATACGAGGGGGTACCCCAAAATTTTAAAAAAACCTTAAAAATGGAAACAAGCTCTACTGAGTGGGGCTTTTTATAGTATACATTTTTCCCACTAGGCAAGCACCGAGCATCTGGCACTGAGTTAGTGCACCCAGTGGCATCATTTAGGAAGGTTCTCTCTGGTGATTGAATTTTTAAAATAAAAGCAGTTTATTTCTTTCTCTCTTTTTTAAGATCATTTTACTGGGGGAATCACACAGCTCTTATAATAATCCATCCATCCATCCATCCATCCATCCATCCATCCATCCATCCATCCATGTGTCAATCACATCTGTACATTTGTTGCCATCATCATTCTCAAAATATTTGCTTTCTTCCTGAGCCCTTGGTATCAGCTCCTCATTTCCCTTCACCCACCTTTCTGTTGTCCGTCTCCTTCACCCACCTCTCTGTTGTCTATCTCCTTGCAGAGGAGTTATATGTAAATCATTGTGATCAATTCCCTTTTCTCTCCCCACCTTCCCCTCCTGGTAATGATACTCTCATTATTGGTCCTGAGGAGCTTATCTGTCCTTCACTCACTGTGTTTCCCACTCTTATTTGTACCTATGCACCTGCTTTGGTCTAGCCGGCTTTGTGAGGTAGAATTGGGGTCATGATAGTGGGGGGGGGGACATTAAAGAACTAGAGGAAATTTGTATGATTTATCAGTGCTATGCTGTACCCTGACGGGCTCGTCTCTTCCTCGTGACCCTTCTGTAAGGGGATGCCCAATTGTCTACAGATGGGCTTTGGGTCTCCACTCCACACTCCCCCTCACTCACAATGAAAAACAAAGAAGCAGTTTCAACCTCGTTTTTGTGATGGCCAATTTAGGAAAACAACGTGCAGCTGTGGGATTTTGTTTCCTGCTCCGGAAAAACGCCACCGAAACTGCTGTGATGTTGAACACAGCTCACAAGGACAGCGCTATGCGAAAAACTCAAGTGGTTTTGCCATTTCAAAAAAAAGGTGAAATGTTGATTGATGACAAATCTCATTCTGGACGTCCATCAAGTTCCCAAGGGGGCGAAACTGTCGACAAATCCATGCACTTGTGCTCGAAGTCCTAAGACGACGGTCCGTTGAAGAGATGGGGGAGTTTTCTGGACTATCTTGGAGTTTGGCTCAGCAAATTTTAACGAATGATTTGGGAATGAGGAAAGTCGCTGCAAAATTTGTGCCTCAGGTTCTGACTGACCAGGAGAAAGGGCATCGGGTGGAAACATGTCGTGCTCTGAAAGAACAGCTCCAAAGGGACCCAGATATTTTTCTCCAAGGTCATTACTGGTGAGGAGACATGATGCTACTCTTAGGACCCTGAAAGCAAACATCATTCAAGCCAGTGGAAGACGCCACCTTCACCTCGCCCTCCAAAAGCTTGTAAACTGAAATCAATGATCAAAATGATGCGCTCACTTGTTTTTGTTTTTTTATTTGAGGGGGAGAGAGTGCATTTGGAGTTTGTTCCACTAGGTCAGACTGTTAATCAAACTTTCTAGGAAGAGGTTCTGGAAAGATTGCATAATAGTGTGCGACAAAAAAAGGACTCATTTGTGGCAGATGGGGACAGGTTTTGTCACCACACAATGCACCTGCTCACACAGCCATCTCACAGTGCCAGTTTTTGGCAAACAGCAGCATGTCTCTCTTGTCCCATGCACCTTACTCACAGGACCTCACTCCGTGGGATTTCTTTTTGTTTCTGTGAATAAAGAGGGACATGAAAGGACAGCAATTTCAGATTGTAAAAGAGGCGAAGAAAAAAAATGAGGAGGTGCTGTCAGCCATCCACACAGATGAGTTTGAAAAATGTTTCCAAGAACATTTGACAAATGTATTAAGTGTATTGGAAGGTGATAAGTACTTTGAAGATGATAAGATTGTTTTATAAAAAAACATTTTAAATATCTAGCTTTGAAAAAAAATCAGTTTTGTATATATGCACGCACACATGGGAAAGTCACAAAGTACTGCTGCTCGGGTTTCTGTTCATACCTGCCTGCATTCATCCCAAACAAAACGTGCTTTAAAACGCTCTACAATCAGAGGGGTTGCAGACACGTCCTCTCAGTAACACACTTGTTTTGGTTTCCTTCCAGTGCTTCAAATGAAGGGGCTCAATCCCCGGGGGGAGATCTCCAGGGCCAGTTAATTTCATAGCAGAGAGAGAGAAGCTCTTCTGAGAAGGCCTGCTTTGGCTTCTGGACGGCTGGCGGTCTTCATATTGTTAGGAGGAGTCCGGTGGTGCCGTGGTTACACGCTGGGCGGTGGTCTGCAAGGGCAGCGGTGGGGGAAGGAAGACAGAGCTTTCTCCTTTCATTAACAGTTAGGGTCCCAGAAAGGCACAGGAGTTTCTACCTCTGCCCTGTCCTATGGGGTCATTCTGAGTCGGCATCCACTCGATGGCACTGAGGTTGGGGATTATTGTTAGATTTCCTCCAAGGACACAAGAAGATCGAGGGGGCTTCCTAAGAAGACGTTGTGAGGAGATTGGAAACTGTACTAATGACGAAAAGGCCAGGACAGTGTCACTTAGAAATCCCGCCACCCCCGTCACAACTCACCAGCTTGTTCTTTGAAGCTAGCAAGGATGGCCCTACAAGAATTCCATTGAGAAACGGTACCCAGCCCATCCTGCAGCCCAGGTCTTGATCCTTCAGGCGGATTTTGTTCCCTAAACTCAAATAACATTTCAAAGAATACAATTTGAGCCCTTTGTGTTTGCCCATACTGTTGTTTTGACTTGGTATAAATGCAAAAGCACGGGATTCTTTGTGGGAAGGTTGCAGAGAGAGAAATACCGCCGTCAGAAGTGTACAGAACTCAGTGGAGGAGATATTGAGAGACAAGCGCTTCATGTTTTGATCATTTGGTTTGTAAAGATTTATCGGATTTTGCAGCAATAGTTTTGACTTATCCTCCTGTGCATGGGTCTACATATATGAGTAGTCTTCAATTCTAGGATATTTAGACAGATTCCTATACATATATATGCTGATAACAAACAATGGTTGTTTAGAAATCCTCCCTTCTACTCACACTGCCCATCAAACCATGTTTTAGGGTTTGCTCTGTGCCCAACCCAAACTCCTTTTAAAATTCCTAGAGAGAAAGAGATTTTTCTTAGTTTTATTTCTTGATTTTACTCCATGTTACATTTTGATGGGTCAAAAGTTACTAAGACCCTGTGTTCTCAATGTTCAGGGCACTGCTTTAGTAGATGGGGTCACTGTGGGTGGGGTGCATCCCACTGAGAGCCTGAGTCCCAGGGGTGGAACCAGGGCTTGGGGTGGAAAGGAAAGCACAGCCCACATTGGGTGACACTGCCCCCTAGGTGTTACTGGAGCAATCCCCGGAGCTGCAAAAGCAGATACCTATACTTTATCTTGGGCTGTGAGCTAAAGTGTAAAAATGTTTAATTGCCAATGGGAGGTGCTGAGTAGTTTCTTTTTCTGAAAAGGAGGATGCAGGCCAAATAAGCTTGGGAAACCATAACGGCAACTATAGATGAACTTAATGTTGATGTTTATCCTTTTATGGTTATAAGCAAATTAGAATAATGTTCTATTGTTTGGACTCATGTAAGTCAGAACTGACTTGATGGCAGTCAGTTAACAATCGGTTGAGATACTGTGAATTCCGTTCCAGACCACCAGAATAAAGTGAATATTGAAACAAACCAGATCACACTTTATTTGTTCCCTAGTACACATTAAAATTATGCTTACACTATACGGGAGTCTATTGAGCACACAAAAAGGCATTATGAAAAGTTTAAAATCTCATGAAAATTATGGGAAAAGTAACACAGAAACTCACCAGGAACACACACTGTTGGAAAAATGGTGCTGGTAGACTTGTTCGGTACAAGCTTGCTACAAATTTTGACTTTGTGAAACATGTCCAGTGGACTCAAGTGCGATAAAGTCAGGGGTGTCTGTCTTCTATATTTAATACTTAATAAGAGATAAGCTTAACCACACAATGAAGGCAGTCATTGTATAATATGTAATTATACATAATTTGTGAATATCTATGACAACACTTATTTTAAAATTAGAAAAGGTAGTTCATGCCTTCAAAGATTTTTAATATCTATATTCTTCAGAAACAAACTGGAAAACAACTTGAAACCACAGAACAAGCACAAATCAACATAGTCCGTAAATTCTTGAAGGAAGCAAGCTGAAGCTGAATAAAATCACATAACATCCGGACAGGGCAGAACGCAGGAAACAAAGAAAATGGGATGCATGAAGACCCGGAGGCAGACCAAGGATGATGTGTGCAAGGGAGAGTGAAAAAAATCAGGTTTAGATTAGCACCTGGTTTGGGACTAGAGAGAAGGTTAGGGTCAGTGGACACATTGGTGGGGGTTCCTGAATACTTTGACCCACTGAAGATATTGAGTGGTGGAATGATCAAATACAGTGTTCCAGGAAGGTCTTTTCCAAGAGCTGTTTACAGGGCAAATTGGGAAGCTAGTGGATGAAAAGTTCCCTTAGATAAGGGAACTCTTGTCTAATCCAGGTACAAGGGAGAGATAAAGTGAGCTCAGATTAGGGTAGCCAACAACAACAACAACAAACAATACCTGGGACATTTGGTTTGGAGATCTGCTGATAAATTATGCTTAGGTCTTAAAGGAGAGATGCAAATATAAGAATAGAAAGAAAACAAAAGAATAGAATTGACCTGCGAGGCTAAGAATGCCACACTACCCAGCTAATGAAAACTGGTCCTGGAAGAGAAATTCCTATGCGCCACAATGGGGGCAGCAAACTCAATTTTTAAAATGTTGCTTTTGAGTTGACTGTGGGACTTTCAGACTAAGAAGCTATGTAGGTCAACAAGATGTAGAGCTAAATTAGAAGGAAAGTTTAGAAGCATCTTCAAAACTCCGAACTATGAGGGGCAACAGCAAGGACAATCAGTTGCCTGGCTTTCTTAAACTCAAACCAAAATAAACTAACAACAACAACCATCAGCTTCACGTATCCTCTGGATTCTAGAAGGCCCTCTTCCTAATAAAGGCGGGCCAAGTCAAGTGTCAGTTAAACCCTTGTATCCACAACTTTGTTCTTAATTCCAGTTTTCTTTCTCATTCCCCACGAAGAGAACACGGGACTAGAAGAAATCCAGGGTCATGACATATGTGTCATTCCGTGAGCTACTACGGAAGTTGTGTTCTACTTCATACTTAACAAGGGTGAATGTAGCGGAAGGAGGAAAATACTATGAGGGAGGCCTTTTGAAAACAAGCCCATAGGACAATTAAGGACAGCCTGTCTCTAAGTAGCGACAACTAATTTAGAAGAGAATTGATAGGACCAAGTGTTATATTTAAAAGGGACTCCATTGTGTACAATGGCTTCCAAAGTGTGTCTTCTGTGTGTGTGTGTGGGGGGGGCCTCTCTTCAAACTATAGTTTTCTTCTCAAATGGACCTTTAAGGTGAAAAATCTAGCACTTCACCCAAAATGGTGTGGAAACAAATGGCTCCAGTCTCTTGGCTTCAACTCAGGCAGTGCAGTCCCAGCATCACAACCTAAAGGCACTTGGTGTTTGGAAGGAAGGTGCTATGCATGTGAATGTCCCCATGACTCTTTCCTTTGTGTGTGGGGGTTCTTTTTACTAAAGCAGCAGGGACTCCTTCTGAAGAGGAGATTGGAATCCAAGAAGTGTTTGGATGGGTTATGCTCTTAGTCTTTCTTAGTCTTTCAATTCTCCTGCTGGTTTGGAAGAAAGGATTCCTAGAGGACACTCGCAGAAGGTGGCAATACTCTTAGGGTCCCTTATCAATACCACTGCTTTCTTTAAATTGTAGCTGGGTCTCTTGTTTGAGAGGTGGAGATTTTAGCACTTTTAAAGTGAGAAATCTCCTAGGTGTTAAACTTTAGGGTGGCTTCAACCCAAAATATGAAAAAGAAATAAGAGAGAGAGAGAGAGACATTAAAACACAGAAAATCAAGTAACGTTAAGAAAAAGATCCAACAACCAAAATAAGAGAAATAGCGCATGGATATTTCAGTCTTCCTGTAGATTTTACCCAGTTTCCACCAAATGTTATAGGACCAGCTTACATCGGCATCTTGTAAAAATGCCAACGAAAAAGAGTATCAGAGATAGAAAAATATAAAGTCACTTTAAGTAAACTGTCCTTTAAAAATACTATAAATCTAACAATATTTTACGATTATTATAAAAATATACTCTATTATGTCAGGAAGACCCCCCCAAAAAAGAGAAAAGTCTGTTCCTGACCATACGACTTACTTTCCTCACATTCATGATGTTCAAGCATCAAAGACTAAATTCCAAATAAAATTGTCTGACTGCATTTTATTAATGATAAATTAAACATCATTTGCTTTAATTCCACAGCCAGGTAGCACTCTGTCTTCTCCAGAAATGCGATATGCAGTCTTTCCAATGTGACGGTATTATTACCCACAAAAATTTTAGCTTCATCCTGTAATCATAAAGGACATAAAATATATCTTTATAAACCACAAGAGACCTAGCAGGCCAGCAGCTATGCCACATCTGCTTTAGTCCTTAAATATTTCAGCTTTAAGGGGTTCGTGGAGTTTCCCTGCCCCTGATTTGCAAGGAAAATAAAGACATCAGCCCTTTGATTACCGATATTCTACTCAAAGCTATACTCTCCAATAGACAAAGACATAAACACACCAATTTAACAACCCCGACAGCATATTCAGATTTCAAATCTCGTACCAGCATTTCCTAAAGCTCTGTAAAGGACCCCCTAGAAATAGAAATGGTAGCAGTGCCATCATCTCCCCTCTCACAGTAAAGAGAAACATCCTCCTTTATCAAAAAATAATTTATTACGAAATTAGTTGAACTGTCACAGAGTCTGCTATCAGGAAATATGCAAGCAAGCAAACAAATGCAATTATCCATGAAGTCGGTATTTTAACGAATAGGACTCCACTATTGCCTCTGACTGGAATGTCCTTCCTATGGCCATCTGCTCAACACACTTCAAAATTCTTATCAGGGGTACCTCCTTGAGAAAAATTCCCTGGTTGTGTAGTCTGATTAAGAAGGACCTCTTCAATGATGAAACACAACTTTCCTCTAGTTCTTAAATGCTTTCTCCCCCCACTATCAAGATCCCAATTCTACCTTACAAATCTGGCTAGACCAGAGGATGTACACTGGTACAGATAGGAACTGGAAACACAGGGAATCCAGGGAGGATGATCCCTTCAGGATCAGTGGTGAGAGTGGCGATACTGGGAAGGTGGAAGGAGGGTGGTTGGAAAGAGGAAACTCATTCTAAGGATCTACATGTTACCTCCTCCATGGGGGACGGACAAAAGAAAAGTGGGTGAAGGGAGATGTCAGACGGTGTAAGATATGACAAAATAGTCATTTATAAATTATCAAGGGTTCATGAGGGAGAGGAGAGTGGGGGAGGCGGGGGCAAAATGAGGAGCTGATATCAAGGGCTCAAGTAGAAAGCAAATGTTTTGAGACTGATGATGGATGGCAACAAATGTGCTTCACACAACGGATGGATGGATGGATTGGGATGAGGATTGTACGAGCCCCCAATAAAATGACTTTTTTTTTTTAATGAAGACCTCCTCAGCCAATTAAGCTACTAGCTACTGACATGCAGCATCTATTCAATATCACAATCACAATGTATTTTCTTGACTTCTTGGCTAATAGTTCTAGAGAGCCAAGCCCACAGCAAAGTTCTTTGGTATCACCACTGCAAAGCTAGTGCGTCTTAAATAAACTGGTGAATGAGTAACAGAATGAATGAATGAACATCTTAGAACTAATTGCGAATTGAGATTCCGAGCACCCGTGGGCGTTGTCGGTGCTCATTTTCAAATGGTATCGCCGAATCCCTGGTGGAATCATTCGCTCTAGGGCAGGACAGTGCTAAGACAGGAGATAGGCTATCTTTGCGTTCAGAAACAACTGAAGAGACAGACTAGAGACGATAGTTTAAAAGCGTGAACCCATCTGGGCAACCGAAAAATCAGGCCAATGTGGAATGCAGGCGTGAAGGAGAAAACCTTGATTTGGCAAAAACCTGAGACAGTAGTCTTTTGTAAACTAGGTAGCAGTACCCCCAGTGTGCAATTTGGCTATATGTGGGCATGATAAAGGTGGGTGAGTTAAGCTGAGAGGGCAAGAAGAGTAGTGGAATTGGGGTCAATGAGGTATTATGAGTGTGTGTGTGTGTGTGTGTGTGTGTGTGTGTGTGTGTGTGGTCAGAGAAATGGAGAGTCAGAAGGGAAGTAGAAAGACTTGTAAGGTGGAAAAAGAAAAATAGGGCATTTTCTTAAAATATGTTTCTTCTCACGATGTCTTCCTAAGGAACTCTTTCCCAAAATGTCATTCTGAGGGACACTAGTGCCAATAGATGTTTTTCCAGAGTAGGGGGTCCCACACCTCATAAGTCTAGAGAAAGCACTAAGATAAACAAAGGCGAAGTTGAGTTTTTTCTTTTCTTTTGCTGCTAGGTTGTTACAACCTGTTAGGGGGGTGAACTCTGTCCCTGTAAAATATGTGTTAAATTCCTGGGTTTTGTCCCTGCAGCTGTAATCTTGCTGGAAAACACTAGCATTGGTCTTTTGTTATGCTAATGAAACCTACCTCTGTCAGCATGGCTCCTACACACCAAGTCTGAGTCATCAAGAGACTAGACTAGACAGGGAGACACTCTCAGAGGGTCAGACCACTGCCATACAAAGGTAGTCCAAGGAAGGCTAAGGAACCAAGGAATGCCTTGAGCTACTGGCAAGGATGGAATTAGACCCTAATTTAGACTTTCTCTCTCCACCGCTGTTACAGAATAAATGTCTCTTCTCTGCAGCCACCCACTTGTGGCATTTGTGGTACAACATTAGATGGTAAGACATGGCCTCTCTGGGCTTAATTTAGTTATTAAGATTTTGAAGGGTGGAAGGGTTCCAAGGATTTCACATTCTGGTTTTTTTTGTTGTTGATGTTTTTGTTTTTAAATCAGGAAATGCATCTTAAAACAATCCACTTAAAAAGAGAGCTTCCTTTTTATCTATTTCCATGTAAATTCAGACACAGAGGACTATTTACAGGGCTTGCTTTACATAGCTTGTGGGTTTCTATAACAACTCTACTTCCAAATAAGGTGTGACCCAGTCAGATGTGAGGGCCCACAGACTGGCCCCGCCCCCAAATGGGCTACCTGGAAGGTCTATTAGAACTTCTCTAGCTCCAAGGTAATTGGACCATGATTAGGAGACTCTTTTAGGTTAGGATGTTTTCTTTAACATCCTGTGCTCAGATTCGCCCACTCAATGGAATATTATTTTTTTAAACAATCTATCATTGATTATTTTGGTCTGCTTAACATTTCGGCAGCTAAATGGCTAGAATCTAAAAAATAATCTTAAACCTGAAAGCTTTTGTTTTGTTAACACCATCTTTCATTAGTCCAAATGAGACTGCCATCTGACTTGACAAAGCCTATTACTTACGTAGAAGAGTTGTGTATGTGGAAGCTGTAAGATGGGAAACACACACACACACACACACACACACACACACACATTGTGGTAAGAGGCCGATCAAGGTGAAATGAGAAGGGGAAAGAGGCAATGTTACTCTGGATAATATATATCAATGCACATAAAATGCTCCCTACCTCACCCCAACCCCCAACAATTCCACTCCCTTGTTTATAGAGTCTACAAGTACAGCATCGGCTTTTACTTACGACTGTGTTAAACACCACCTGCCTGCCCTCTGAACCTGCCTGTCCCGGGATGAGGTCAGCCCGGTGAGGCGCCTGGGTTCTACAAGCACTCCTGTCATTCAGGCTACCAGCAGTGATTCACTCACAGGAGGCAAAAATGACTCAATTGTTGGGCTTATTGACTCCAGGGAGCACAGCTACTCTATCATTACCATGGAGGGCAAACACCCCGAGCTCTGTTTGGGTCCACTTACAATTACTATTTGCTGTGAAGGATTGGCAAAGCAATTCTTAAAATGATGGGGGTGAAAGTCAGGCAAGCGCCAGTAGGGGCTTTTCCCTTCGCTTAAGCAGAAGTAAGCAGTGTAGGACCCACTCTGCGCCTGACCCACTTATTTAACCTTCTGTTCACTTTGATGTATTAACATATATTAACTGGCTATAAAAGCTCTGGCAGGGTGGGGTGGGGATAAAAACCTCATGGTCAAATTATGGTCCCGTTCTCATGGGTAACCTCTCCTTCGGTGGAAATTAAACCCCAATATAAATACATTTTAGGGTCAGACAGAATCGCGGAGGAATGCCCCCCACCCCAAAAACAGATGCTAAACAACTGTCCGGCAAAAACTACAGTAAACTTGGAGTGCTTGGGTAAATTATACACGAGAGGAACTATCTGAAAAACCAAATAAATTTAATTAAATAAGTTGCAAAATTATTTTCCCGTCTCTTCTCTACTCCCCACTTGGTTAATATCCATGCCACACTGATCCTGCATAATTGCCCTCATGGAATGCTGCAGCTCCGAGCCGCAATGGCTGCCTTTTACAAAGGCAGCGAAAAGTGCTTTCCCTACAGAGTTATCTTCTCAATTATTTATACGTGCAACACTTTCACATAATGGCAGTTTCAAAACCAAACAAACAAAGCAAACTGTACAATAAAGGAAGGAGACAAGAAGGTGCAAGGACCTTTTCCCTTCTCTCTGGAACACCAGAAGGGATGGGCCAGCCATCTAGAGTGGACGGCATTCGGTTCTTCGAAAAGTCTCAAGGGCCTTGCAGCCAGGCGACAGTAAAGCATTTGCAGATTGCCACCTCGGTGGAGGATTAAGCGAGCTCCGCATACCAGCCTTCCAAAAATTTAATCTGTCATTTCTCAGTATATAAAGGAATGCAAACTTTTCCATTTTCCTGTGGCAAGTTGTCTTTGAGAATCTGAAACCGGAAGACCTGTTCTCGACCCCCACTTTTCAAGAGAAAAGTGCTAAACTGTCAAAATGATGTCAGTGTAAACAGAGAATAGTGGTGTGTGTCACAGGAATCCCTCCGGCTGTCAGGGGTTTGTCTTATTTATTTTGTGTGTGGGTGCTTGTTCCTGTTGTCCGTACTTGCCTTTGGTCCAAAAACTTACTATACACAAGTGGGCAAAGGCACCTGGGAGCTATACTGCAGATGAATACGAAAAATAACAAAGAATATAGTTCAGGCAAAAATTACAAGGTTCTTTCTAATAATTAGATTACCAAAAGACCCCTGCCATTGAGTCGATGCTGACTCGTAGCGACCTACGGGGCAGGGCAGAATGCCCCTGTGGGTTTCCGAGGCTGTAACTTGTTCCAGGAGCAAAAAAGCTCATCTTTCTCCAAGGAGTGGGCTGGTGGTTTTGAACCGCTGGCCTTTCTGTTAGCAGGCCAATGGGTAAGTTACTGGGCCCCCCAGGGCTCCTGGCACTTAGACTCAGATTAAATTCAAATGCTCTTTGCTACCATCAAGTTCTCTGATCCTTTTGATTCCTAGCTCCTAGCTTAGTAACCTGTTTGGAGTAGTTACTCAATAAATGTTAACAGGATGGTTTGCCAAGTTAGCCCATAGGTGAGATTGAGGAGAATGTGTGTGTGTGTTTGTCTTTGAGGAAGTTATATTTTAAAATGAAATCTTTTGGTTTGGTACACCTTCTGGAGCTACGAAATATCTAGACCTAGTCTAAGATTCTCAGTAAATAAGCACAAGTTCCAGTCTTTAAAAGCAGCTATTACCATTTCTTTAAAGGATATTCCACATGAAAGGATGGTCCCTCATGTATCCAGAACCTCTGATGGTGCTGTTGAGCAGACAATAGATTACAAACACCACGATCAATGGTTCAAACCTACCAGCTGCTCTGTGAGATAAAGATGAGGCTTTCTGATTCCCTAAAATGTACAGCTTTGGAAATCCTATGTGGCAATGGGTTTAGTTTATTGGGGTGGGGGTGGTTGTCATTCATTTATCAGTGATGGCAGATACTCATTAGTAATGACAGTAAAAGACCTTATATAGCAACTACTCATCAAGACCACAGGTCTATCCAAGGACATATGGCAGTTAGGGTCTCATAGGGTTTCCAATGGCTGGCTTGTCAGTAGCTCACCAGGAAATACTTCTGACACACCACGGGTGGATTTCACACCATGGGTGGATTTGATCCACCAACCTTTGGGTTAGCAGTTGAACATATTAACCATTTCCAGCACACAGCGACTCTATCTCCCATAAGAGCCATTTCCAAATAGCACAGTGTTAAAGCAGCTGCTTCCTTAAAGTCACACAGTGAAATGTTATGAAGATACAGTTCAAGGACAACTTTAAAGACCACAAATTTACCTCGTAAATATTTGCACACATGCACACACATTGAATTGACACACGTGCGTGTGTGCTTGTGAACACTGCACTTTCACTTTTCACAAAAGTATCTTGTTACCGTGTCTCATGACTTGACATTCATGAGAAAAGCCAGCAAATCTGAGAAATTTCACAAACACACAAGGTCTAGTGTGAAAGGTTCAACGAAGAAAACACCCTTTGCTCCAAGCAATTCAGACTGTGGTCTCTAACTCTGTGAGGACAGGTTGCGACCATCAGAGAGAAGCTGCTGGGACTGAGAAATAACCCAACCACCATCTTGCTTTACTTCATTCTTGAGAATCAAAGAAACTACATGTCCATTTGCTACCTACCATTTAAAGCTTCTCTGAGTTGTGACTAGCTAAGATGGTGCTTGTGATAGGTAGGTTTATTGTGCCAACCTGGCCAATAAGAACATGTGGGATTAATAAGGTCGCAGTTTGATTGGAGGGCAAAGAGATAAATGGCTCAGTGAGCCCTGCCTCGCTCTCTCTTGCTCTCTGGTGATTGAACCAGCATGTGGTTGCCTTAACTAGTTCTCTGCCGTAACTTGTGAGCTACACTACTCATGGGACACCCAACCCGTGGATCATGTCACTAAAGCTCTCGAGGTTCTTTCGAGACCTGCTTCGACACGTTGCTGCGAGGTTCTTTCGAGACCTGCTTCGACACGTTGCTGATTAAACATTGCTTGAGCTTGGGACTGTTGGATCCTGTCATCTGGCTGTCGGTGACCTGCCCTGCTGTTTGCTGCCTGTGGCCAGACTGTCTTCATTGCTCTACGGAAGGCTCAGCTGTCTCCTCTCTTGACCTTGGACCCAGCGGTCCTTGTGAGTTGGAGGACTTGCAGCATATTAACTGGTCCACGGAAGTGAGTTGAACTGAGCCCTCTGTACTGCTGTGTGGACCAATTGGCTGTTATATTCCTTCAAGTGTCCTGGTTTTGTTTCTCTAGAGAACCCTGTCTAACACAGTGACATATTTTGTAGCTATTTCTTTATGTTGGTCTCCCTTCCCTGCAAGGGGAGACGACTTGGTGATGTGGTGGGAGCCAAGGGATTGCCACTCTGTGGTAGAAACTTAATTCTACTCATCAATATAAAAATTATACCCTACTGTGATAGTCACAGAATCTGCTGTCAATTTGAGACTAAAGAGTGAAGGGTGGAGTTTAGTCTGTCAATCAATTTGCAGCTTGATGACCTCCTTGGGAGGCACTTAGGAGATAAACAGCTCACTGGAGGCGGGACACACGCTCACTCCCTGTGAGACATTACAGATGATGAGCCTGAGGGAGCTACGTTGATGCAGCCAGAGCTCTGGAGCTGGAGGAGCCACGTGGAGACCCTGCCAGTGCTGAGATGCCTCCACCACCCACTGTCCTGTGATCTTCCTGCATTCAGCATCATTGCAGGTGTTTCGTGCGTCTGAAGAGGAATTTATATGACATATGGGCTAATGTTTATGAACTTCATCTGGACTGGACTAGGATGTTTTCTCAATATTCAATTGCTCTTGTATATAAAACTCTTTCTTATACACCTGCGTGTCTATGAATTTATTTCTCTAGCCGACCCGGACTAACCCAACTACTAGTTGGCCTTCCAGCTCTTCCAAGGGTTTTGCCGCTGTGTGCCAGGAAGCGGATTCCAATCACAGCCACTCTGGATGACGAAGCAAAGCTGCCCTATGGGGAGAAAGAGGAGGAGGCCTTCTACTCCGCAAACAGTTATTGCTTCAGAAACCCGCGGGCGCTCTTCTACCCTGTCCTATAGGGCTGCCAGGAGTCAACTTTGACTCAATGGCAGTAAGTTTGGGTTTTGAATTTTTATGGGCTTTTTTAGACTGTCATCTTTAGATGATTCCTAGGTCCTTTTTCCTGAGGAGTAAGCTGGTAGGTTCAAATTGCCAACCTTCTTGGTTAACAGCATAATGCTTGACCATTGTACGGCCAGGGCTCTAGGCATACTCGGTATGGAAGAATGGTCTTATTTGTGGGTACCTGTGGCCTTAGACTGTAAAAAAAAAAAAAGGCAGTGGTGAAAAAAATCCATAAAGAATGCAGACTGTAAGAAAACTCCTGCCACAGTACTGAAAGCATATCCTTGCTGGTGTCAAATAACAAACCTGAGTGAACTCTGGGGGTGTCAGGTAGGGTGTGTGAAGGGGAGTACAAAGGCTGAGGTCTGGAAGAGTGTTGGGTGGGTTTTCCATCTTCAAATATAGGTCAGTTCTCAAAGGAGGTCTCAGTGTCTGTGAATGAACTCCGGTCCATCCGAAAAACCCAGTTAAAGGCTCGATTACGGCCTAAAGAGGCTTGGTTCTGAGGGAAGCGGCAAGCAAAATCGAGAGCTGACTTGGGGCTATGAAAGGGCGTGGCTTCATCTCTCTGAGGGGGCTCACTGCTGGAAATAGAACTTGCAATCCACAGCTCGAGGGCAGTGATATTATATGACCTTCAAGTCTCTAAAGTGACAGACTCATCCCAAATTTTAACCTGGTTTTACCCAGTGTTCCCCAACAACAGCAACAGACTCTCTTGGCCAACCAATTAACCATGCACTGAAACACAAACACACACACACACACACGAAACCACAAATCTATACCGATGTCGTGTGAGACATAATCATTATAGCAGTAGACCAATGCTCCAGATCTCTCAGCTTTCCTTCTACTACCTGGGGACTTGCTTTGGGGCTTTAGTTCCCAAGGACTCAGCCTTCAGTTCACTCTGGACTGGTGGCAAATCTGATAAGGGTTTGGCACGACTATGCCAAGGCTGGTTTATAATTTGTTTTGCAACTTCCTTTCCCAGATAAAAACAATCTAAGTACCTCCTTAAAAATAAATAAATGCATGAATAAAAGTTGTGTTTGCTTATTCCTGTTCCTAAGGATCCTCCCCCTACACACACACACACACACACACACACACAGCCTCTAAAAGTTCCCTCAGGATGCTGGCTTGCAACCTAGAAAAGGCTTGGGTTTCAGTCTCAGTCTCCGAGGTATTCTACTGTTCGGCTGGGCCGTGTGCGAGGAGGGAAGCTCTCTACCTTGCTGATTTAATTAACAGGATTCTTTTCATTATTATGGGGATTTAGTTTCTTCTTGCCTCTCAGTGTTTTGGAAACACGGATTTATGTTTTATATTTTGAAGGGAAATTTATTGTTCCTTGACAGCTGAGGCCCAACACTGAAGGGACCCCAGGGAGGTATCACAGTTGCCTCGCCAGGCTCACCTATGCACTGTCATCTCCAGGGCTAGCTCGGGAAGTGAGGAGCGCCATCGGCTGCTCAGCGCCCCCCTCGGATCATTATGCCAGCAGGGGGCCAGCCCATTCCCATTTATGAATGGTGTATTAGTAAGGTGATCACTAACTGGGAATCACTGATTCATTTAAGTGGGGCCGACAGTCCATGAATCTTTAGGAGGGATCTAATCTCTTGAGTAAACGGAGCTCATTGAATTAGGTGGTAGAATATGCGGTACTTTTTATGATGACCACAGCTGAACCAAACATCAGGGCACACATTTCTAATGATGAGTATGTTTATGGGGCGATGACATGAAATATTTCAAGTCAGTTCTATCGAAAGTCTTGCAAAAATGGTCATACATTAAAAAAATTTTTTTAAAAAGTAGAGGAAAAAAAAAAGAAGTGGGCAAATAATTTGAATAGACATTATCCCAAAGAAGAGATACAAGTGGCTAATAAGAAAGATGGTCAATATCATTATTACTGATGTTGCGTACTGTCGTTTGCTCCAACTTATAGCTGCTTCTGTATAAGTGTTGTTATATTTGAGCCCGTTATTATAATCATTGTGTCAATAAAAAAGGAAAAAAAAGAAGAAAAAATGGTCATACAATTTTCTATTGGTACTTCCAAACTATGCAGTCCATCAAATTCTGGCTTGGTGAAAGAGTAAAACAGTTCATAGAAATTCTGAAACACGCATAGCTAATTTAAATTTTTGGTGTATATTTTCAAGTTTCAGTTCCCATAACCTGACTCTAATTAAAGTCATTTTCTTTTCTTTTTTTAAAATCTCTCTTTTTTATGAAAACTTCATTCATGTTACTACTGTATTCAGCTGGCGCAGAGTTGTAGTCCCTTGTTCAATTCTCACAAATACCCCATGAAGTAGGGAATATGATTAAGCATCCTTATTAGGGAAATGGAGATATAGTAAAATCTGATCATATGCTTAAGGTCACACAGTAAGTGCCACAGGTGGGACTCAATTCGAAGTCTCCGTGGACCTGGCAGTCAGTGACCTGCGGCGCTATCTGCCAGGGCTGACATACTGAGAGCGGAATGTGATCACGTGGAGACACAGAAACTGGCAGAAAAGCAGAAACCAAACCTTTGGTTTGTAACATTGGTCAGTTCCTCTCTCCATAGCCCACCACTCTGGGTGGCATTAGCACATCTCGAAATATTATCATTCGCCCCTTATCTTCCATCTTAACAGGAGGGCGAATATGTTTTGGGAGAAGCGCAGCCAGAATGTTCCTTAGAAGCGAGGACAGTGAGATTTCATGTCACGTACTTGGGGCACGTTCTCAGGAGAGAACAGTCCCTGGACAAGGACGTCAGGCTCGGTAAAGTAAAGGGGCATCGAAAACGAGGAAGACTCTCAATGAGAGGAAGCGGCACAGTGGCCCCGCCAGTGGGCGGAAGCGTATCACAATTAGGACGGCGGTGCAGGGCTGGGAGAGGTTTCATTCTGTTGGGCAGAGGTGGCTCTGAATCAGAACCAAGTCAACGGCACCGGATAACAAGAGGCTCTAGAATGATGATCAAGAAAGTAGGGACAGACGAGTAGGAAGCCATTTTATGTGTGAGAGAGGCCATGACATTCAGTCAGAGAAGAGCTAAAGGGGACCAGAACGTAACCAATTTGGAAGGTTCTGGAAGATATGCCTGAAGATAGGCCCTATACAATACACACAAGCTCGTAATTCGAGAGTGTGAGAATTTTCAAATCGTTAAAATGGAGAGAAACGAGTATGGGAATGTAGAGGGAAATCATTTAAAATAATTTTTATCTTCAAACCAGATTCCATAGGCTTAAGCAGTCTCATCCATTAGTTCTGCAGGATTATATGAGTGTTGTGCTTCTAACAATTGGATAATCTTTGTTTATTCCATCTATATGTCAGGGTTTCCAAATTCAGATCAGAACTATTCAGACTTAGTGAATTTTCCCTGTAAAGGAAATCTGCAATAGATTTGCATGTCCACTCACATACTCCAAGGAAACACTTGTGTAAAATATCATCTGGGGCACCCACTCATCGTGACCCTGGATGTAAACTAAACGAGTTTGGGGGTCCATGAAGGAGGAGGCAAGAGAGCTCTTGGAGAAGAGAAGCGCACACCACAGGCAGGACCGGTATTTCTTTACCCATCGTGGAGAATCTCAGATGGCGGCCCCTCTGTTCTGCTTCATTTTTAGAACCACTTACAAAGAATCCCATTCTGACGATCTGTATCACGCACTCGCACTTCAAAGGCTCTCCTGAGTCTCCCAGTTCATTTCCTTTTCTCTTATTTAGAGTCTTGGACTGTTTGCAGAAATTCTCGAAGATAGGATTCTTGATCTCCTTGGACAAATATTTTTTCAGTGTCTGCTGTCTATTTGCCTTTCTGTTGAAAACTTTACCGAGTAGCACATAGACAAGAACATGTAATGACAGGGCACTATTGCCAAAGGGGTGGGGGTGGGGGGGGAGCACTAGAGTTTGAATTAATAAAATGCCCCGCAGATCTCCTAAATTGATTGGAGAAACAAGACATATATGTGCTATTTGAGAGGCAGAACAATTTAATTAGAAATAGCACAGGCTTTGAAAGTTCGGGTTTGGACTTAGGGGGTTACTTTGGGAAAGTTCTCTAACCTTTCTCTGCCATAACCTCTAGAATTATGAAGTTAGAATGCATTATAATGTGAACTTCACAGTGATGGCATGACTATGAAACATGGAAGCCGAACTCTGTTGTAATGTCATTAAAACAGCGCCAGAGAATCGTAAGAAAAGACGTTTACAGCCGTCTACAAATAAATATCCAACCTAACAATACTGTAGACACGGTGAAGAATACAGTGATCAGGAAGGATTAGTGTTTCTCTCAGAAAATGTAGAATTTATCAGTAAGGAGGTGGTCAGGGAATTCACAATTAAAGTCCCAGTAAGAGGGTGAGTGTGAATTCTGATGGTCATTTCTTAGTTATGTGACCTCTCTGACTCACCATTCCTCAGCAAAAGGATCGAGAGGAAATAGAGCTCATCGAGTTTTAGTAAGAGTTATGCATTGATCCAAACAATGTGGCACTAGGACTGTATTAGTCGCAGTTCAGTCATTCCTGATGCACTGCAGCCCTGTGTACAACAGAACAAAACACCGCCTGGTTCTGCGCCATTCTCCACAGCCATTGCTTGTCGGAGCTCAATTTTCAGTCACGGTGTCAATTTATCTCCCTGATGGTCTCTCTTTTACTTAGCTTATTCTGAACTTGACCAAGCATGATGTTCTTTTCCAGGGACTGGTCCCTCAAAGCACACGAGAAAAGGTCTGGCTATCTTTGCTCCAACGGATCATTCAGGCTGGACTCCTAAGACACGTTTGTTTGTTCTTCTGCTCATCGGTAGTGCACGCTATGAAGAATCTCAGGGTAATTTCAAGGCCACCAACCTCTTGGATGTTTCCTATGTATTGTTCAGCTCTTGCATGCAGATGAGGCCACTGAAAATAGCCTAGCTTTGGTCAGGAGCATCTGAGTCCCAAAGCATCTGAATCCCTTCTCAACCCTTTAAAGGTGTCTTTAAGCAGGAGATTTTCCCAGTGAAATCCATTATTTGACTTTTTGAGTGCCGTATTCCATGGGTGTTGATTGAAAATTGGGATACTATACATTTTTAAAATGTACTTAAAAAATAGGGAAAGGCATTCAGAAAAAATCCCAGTATTAGCAAAAATAATCCTACTGGAGGATCCGCGCAGGGGAGCGAGGGAGGCCTGTTACTCCTGCGGGCAGCTTCAGCCTGGGAAAGCCATGGGCAGGTGTTCTGGCCTGTCCTGCGGGCTTGCTATGAGTCACATGGCAGTTCATTTGGTTTTGAGCTCTGGAGGCTGTGTGCACACTTAGTGCAATTGTAACACACCCACTTCTATCATTGAACATTGGCGAAGGGACTTTGCATTTTACTTACACCATTAACCTGCATTGAATCATTGTTTTATTTACCAGCTATCACTATTGGAATGTCGGGATGGGGGGAGCAGGATAAGCATTAGAGGACACACTTTTAATTTAATGTTATTTTTTCAAGTTTTGTTTGTAGGGTGTTATGAGTTTTCTCTCTGTACGGTAGTGATGGGCATAAACCTAATAGGTGTGCCCTTGACCGGAGCTCACAAATCGTTAGGCTATAAGAATCACATGCCTGTCTTATTCATTCCCCCCTAAAGTTAAGGCAGAGGAAGCAAACGTAGCTAGGGTTGGAATGTAAGTATTGATGCTCCAGTGGGGGGAGAAGATACATAGGGCTGGAGATAAAGCTCCAGACAACGCAGCCACTTGTGTCTCTTCAGGACCCACCATCTGCTTTCTCCCTCCTCTTCCGGACCAACTGAGAATGGCGAGAACAGAATGGGATGGAACTGATGTTGTTGCCTAACAAAGAAGAGCTCTGTCCAAACGCCTTTCACTTGAGCACCAGTGTGGGATGGGGTTCTACAGAAGGATCACAGAGTGGGGCAAAGGCCCTCCGTGTTGACTTACGACAGGAGACCGTGTCTTACTCCTCAGTGGAAGGGTGCGGGGTCAGCCCCTGACCTAGGTGACGAAGGGAGGAACTCTGCATCGTCGTGATGCTGAAGGTAAAATTATTGAGCCAACGACATAGGAATCACATTCTCAATTCAAAGAAGAAAAAAAAGAGAGAGAGAACCCCATGAAGAAATCATGTGGACTTATACTGCTCTACATTTTTTTTTTAAATCTAGAATGGATCTGACAAGCTGATAAATACAGTAGGAGGAAGCAACACCCCGAGCCAGAAGGAAACATAAGATCCCACGATCTGTTGGGACAAGTGCATTTCCGAAGCCTTCGCAATTGTCAGAAACCAAACCAAACCAAAGACAACAATTCCGATGGCCAGGCTCAACCTTGGAAAGCCAAATAAACCTTGTAAGCTTCTTATTCACTAATCCAAAAAAGCACATATGAAACTCTCGGGAATGCAGGCCCTCTCGAACAAAGTGGGTGGACCACCTTGTATAAAATTTTACTGGGATGTTGGCCCCAGTGGCAGATCTCTTAGGAAAAGAGATCCTGCAGGGTCTGAAGTGTGTACCACTGACTGGACATCCGGCCCCAAGGGCTATATAGCTCACAGAACCAAAGAAAACGAGAAATGATCGGTTCCAGGAGAACAGAAAGCGTAAACATTAGTATCTGTTACCCATCAAGCAAGGTAAACATGAACTTACTTGTGCTTACTTACTAATCGGTGATAAAACATTCACATTTTCTCACCATAGCAAAGATTCTTCTGGTATGGGCATTTTCCCTCCCAACCCACATACCTTCCTACAAATCCAAAGCCTCTTTTCAAATTTACAATCCCTTTTGGGGGCAAAACATTTAGAAAGTGAGGCAAATGCAAGCTTATCTGTGCTTTCTTACTAATCTGTAGTGAACAGTGTTACATGTTTTTTGTTGTTTTTTTTTTTTTTAACCACATCAAAGATGTAGTGAAACCCATGTGGAATTGCTTATTTCAGCTTAGTAATTAAGCACAAGTAACCTCGTGCTTACCTAGTTTACTGGATAATGTGCCCCCTGGTAAACATATGTGTGTGTGTGTGTGTGTGTATATATCTATATATATATATACATACATACATACATACATATATTTTTCTTTCCAACAGACTATCATTCGGCTTGCTTTATAAGTCTCGTTTTACCACTACTTAGTGATAAGCCTATCCTTAGAACACAGTGTCGGGGCAGAAACACTAATGATCTTTTTGGCAAATGAAGCCGAGTGGCTTGAAAACGCAAACCCCGATGCGCGGAGTCGACTGCGCTTCATGAAACCCTTGGATGTGGGCCTGAGAGCTCCACAGGGGCAGATCCCCAGGCCCCTCTCTTGGAGATCCACTTAACGGTTTCCAGTTGCTCACGTTTAGGTTGGTATCTGAAAAAAAGCAAAACCCAAACCCGCTGCGGTGGAGTCGATGCCAACTCATAGTGACCCTGAACAGGGGGATAGCCAGACTGTACGTGCTGGCGGGAGCAGACAGCCTCATCACTGTCCTGCAGAGTGGCTCCTGGGCTTGAGCTGCTGACCTTGCCAGCAGCATCCCAAGACCTGACCCCGTGCGCCACCAGGTTCCCTCGACAGGTTGTTCACCTTGCACAAAATGTTGTGCAAAATACAAGAAACACCAAGAAACAAAGACTCGGCGCTATATAGAGAAAGCAAAATGAGAAAAATTTTAATGGCGGGAAGACTTACTCTCACAGGTCAGGACCAGCTGTTTCCAGAGCCTCCGCGAAGTCGCATGGTCACGGATGTAGAGAAATATGCAAGCTAGCGGGCTTACAGAGCCTGTGGCTGAGGTACAGGGTTTCTCTTTGGCGAGATTGCCTTCACTATCTTAAAGGAGCAAACCGGTTTTCTCCAGGATAGTGGAGCTCGGGGTAAAAAACATGGAGTAGTTGAAAGGTTCCGAGTCAGAAAGCAGGGTCTAGCCCTGGCCTGATGTCTCTGAGCTCCACAACATTGAACAAGCCACCAATTCTTGAAGAGTCTACGTTTTCTCATTTGGGAAAAGGAAACAATGATGTAAATCCTGCTTGCTTCACAGCTCTGATGCGAGAATCAAAGGACAGGAGAATAGTGTTGGATCGCATCTACACATATGCTTTCAAGATCCTACAGGGTCATCGAATACGGGGGGAGGGGGGCAGAAAGGAGTAGTTCATTAAATAATCAAAAAATATTTTTCGCCTCACCTAATGTTTTTAGTCTGCAAATTCTTCCTTCTTGTTTTGAATGTCAAGTTTTATGGTTAATTTTTAAAAGGCAGCCCCCCTCCCCTTCAAAAAAAAGTCGCTAGAAGAAGGCAGTGTCCCCCCCTTTCCTTTTCCTCTAGACATTCTGTGTGACCGGCCTAAGTCTCTTCGGGAGGCCCAGTGTGTCCCATCGCTGTAGTGGACATGGCGCGGCTTCTCAGTACTATTTCGAATGTAGAAGAAAGTCTCCTGAAATGTAGGGCTTCCAGAAATGAAGGGCAAGAGTCCCCTGCAGACCACATGCAGTCTTGTGAGTTGTCATTCTTCCTATCAATACCATGTCACCAATCGGTCTGCTTTGAAAGACAACCACACTCCACACACTACAAAATGCGCCCGACTGCTGGCGGGCACAAAAGATGGTCGTCATCTCACCTGCATTAAGTCTGTTATCTAATAAACTGAGCATGGAACAATGCAAGTACAGCATATTGCCAACAAGCCCGATGCTTCCCAAATTCTGTTTTCTTTTCCGTGATTTCTTTGCGGTGGTTGCCACCTCTGGCTAATGTTCTGTCGTGAACTGCGTTCACGCCATAGGAAAGCATGACTCAGTGAGTAGATTTGCGATCAGGCTTCGAGAAGACTGGTTTCTCCCGTGAGGCAGTTAATAGTAGCAGGGCAGACTTCAGGAAAAGCCAAGCGCCTCCCGTCTCCCACGCCCCATGCCCTTTACTATCAAGTTGTGTTTTCTGTAAGAACTCTGAGCTGGATGAAAACCGTTTACAATACGTGAACGAACACGACCTGACTTGTCTGCTTGGGCTGTGTCTTCAGGAGGGACCAACTATTAGAGAAGGGCATCATGCTTGATGATGGAGAGGCCAAGGAGGGCATGGGTGATGCTCAGTGGGATGATCAGGCACAAGGGCCACACTGATGCTCTCAAACAGGCTGTCACCGTGCGTCAGTCTCAGCATGATGGCCCCGCTAACGAGAAAACACAGGCGTCATGGCGGCATCCTTCGAGAAGCAGGGAGTCTGTCACTGGCTACTGTCTTCAGCATGATCTGGAAGCATCTTGACATAGACCATGTGCTCCGGAGAGCCAGACAGAGGGACGGAGAGAGAAAGAGAGGGAGAAGGAGAAAGAGGAAGGAAGGAAGGGAGGGAGGGATAGAGGGAGGGAGGGAGGGAGAGAGGGAGGAAGGAAAGATGGAAGGAAGGAAGGAAGGAAGGAAGGCAGGAAGGAAGGAAGGAAGGAAGGAAGGAAGGAGGGAAGGAAGGAAGGAAGGAAGGAAGGAGGGAAGGAAGGAAGGAAGGAAGGAAGGAAGGAGGGAAGGAAGGAAGGAAGGAAGGAAGGAAGGAAGGAGGGAAGGAAATAAAAAGCAAAAGAAGAAAATGATTCTGGGGGGAAGCATGTCTCCCCCGAATCCTCTCAGTTTCTCTCAGCCTGCCCGCGCCCCCAAACCAAAGCCAAACAGAATCCTATCCTAAATTCCCATAAACACTAGCAAGCCCTGCTTCTATCCACCATGACACACTCAAAGGGCAGGCACAGAACAGCCCCCAGGCCGTGTAGCCTCCCTCAGCAAAGGCTTGGCTGGAGCAGGGGTGGAAGGGGCCTGAGGAGAACTCAGTGAAACACAGGCAAGGCGAAACCCTTTCTCTGCCCTTCCATGACACAAAAAATGGGAAGAGCGCATCATTTCCAAAGGAACCAATGCTGCACAACACCTGCCATTGGCACCCTTTCCTAAGGTTCTGTGGCCTGTGATGTCTCTGCAGTGCCAGCAGGAGAAAGCCCGCCCCCGAACGCATACCCATGCTTCATGTGACTGCATTTGCTAATCATTACTTCATAAGCAAGAGCAGATATACAGGGGGCTATAAATAATGGCGGGAATGTAAAAGTGAATTGATCTGTCTGGCTATCTAGTAATACTCCTGGCACAGGACCCGTCTTGAATGGCTGCCAGCTACCACAGAGGCAGCCAGTGATTTGTCTGGGGTCCTGCCCTGTCAGGCAGAAAACCGTCTGGAAGCTGGACTCCCACCACTGCATGCCCTGCCGCGAGCACCGCCGTGGATGCTCCCTGCAGCGCCTCCTTTCCCCGAATTAGTGGAGAAATCACTTTCTAAAAATCAGGGCGGGCTGGGGGTGGGGTGGGAGAAGGCAGAGGGGAAAAAAAAATCAAATTTCAAAAAGGATAAACACGTTAATAATCAAAGTCAAAAGAGTGAGAGGGGAACGATTAAAAATATCGACGAGGGGATTTCTGAACATTGGTGAGAGAACCCCATTTAAAAAAAATGATTTCTTTCCCTATTACGTTTTAGAAGCACACCCCCTACCCCTTCCCATTCCCATTCCCAAGCAAAGGTTCCCGTGAGCTACACAGAGTCGCCACAAATGCACCTGGTGCTCCAAAGTGGACCCTGAGGAGCCACGGGCCTGCGGGAGCAGGCCTTTCCTGACCTTCGAGGGCGGCGACCACTCGGCTCCCCCAGTCATCCTGTGGCCAAACGCACAGGGTCAGCCCACCCTCCAAATGGGTGGGCTTCCCTGACAAAGAAAGGGGGGTGGTTTGCAGGAAGTCCGACAATCGCAAGTCACACGCCAAATATCTTTTGCAAATGGAGATATAATTATGCATTGATTGGCTCCCTCAATCCCCTGCCACCCATCCCTCTCCACTCCGCCCCTCTTACAGAGTTGGGGAGCCTGATCCCCGGACTGGTGGTGTCAGCCAATTTGCTCTGTGTGTCAATATGGCAAGGCAGTTCGGGCCGCCCACTCCCCTCAGGACGCCTTGCAGGGATGCAGTAATGCGCCTGTCCGGCACTATCCTAGTATCCCTCAAGGCTGCCTCCCAATCTCTTTGTAAGACCAGCCCTGGCTCAAAGGAGAGAGAGAAAACAAGTAAAGAGAAGCCCTTCCCGCCCTCCCCCACACACACGGAGAGACAGGCAGACAGACACACACGGAGAGACAGAGACAGACAGACACACACGGAGAGACAGGCAGACAGACACACACGGAGAGACAGACAGACAGACACACACACACGGAGAGACAGGCAGACAGACACACACAGAGAGACAGACAGACAGACACACACACACACGGAGAGACAGACAGACACACACGGAGAGACAGAAACAAACAGACACACACACACACGGAGAACAGACAGACACACACGGAGAGACAGAGACAGACAGACACACACACACAGAGACAGACACACACACACAAGGAGAGACAGAGACAAACAGACACACACAGAGAGACAAGAGACAGACAGACTCACACACACACGGAGAGGCAGAGGCAGAGACAGACAGACAGACACACACACATACACACACATACACAAAGACAGGGAGAAAGAGAGGGAAAAGTCTCATCCACTTAATTCACTGCATCAGCCAGATCCGAAAGGTGCCCGAGTGCTCCTTATCCGCGTGCAGTGTCCTTCTCAATAGACACCTCAACGGAGAAGGCTTTCCTGGAGGGAGAGGGCCGCCCGTGTGAATCAGGAAGTCGCTAATTATTTAAGAATTGGCAAGTCGCAGTCCTTCAGCTTGGTGCATGGTTATGGCTTCGAGACCACAGAAGGGTGAGGCGGCTGCTTTGTTTGGATTATTTTTTCCTCATTTTTTATTGAATTTCATAAATACCAACCAAATTCAAACAAAACTGATTTAGATTTCACCTCATCACTTAAAATATAGTTTGTCGAGTACAGTCTGTGCAGTCATCCTCTGCTATACTTTAATTTGGTTTTAATTTTATAGGACCTGTTTTAACTGCATATTTCCAGACCTTTATTTCCCTCACAGCTCTTAGCAAAATGGTAGCTCATAAACACAAGCTCTGCTGTGTAGACTTTGCATTTCACCGCTCGGCATTTCCTTTTTTATGGCCGTGGTCTTTCCATCTTAGTGCTGTGAGCCTGGGTCACAAATCTCTCTGCTATTCCAGTGTGTGACATCTTCGCTCGTTTGCCGCTGCTCATTAACAAACAATACTGCTGTGAAATTGGTTTAATGACAAAGTAATAAAATTGCTATTCTGCTCACAGATTGCCTGAGGCACTTTGAGCTCCTACAAGGCTTACTGTGGGTGCCAAGATACATTAAGCTGCTTATTCGTAAAAACGGCATCATCCGTTTTTTCACAGGTTTTTCCCCTTTCCTATCCAGCCCTGCTTCTTTTTATCTTCAAATAAAAAGATATATTTGCTTATGTTCTTCCAGGCTGTCAAATTTTTACTTGCATGCATATTTCTGGAAAATTAAAGTATATTTCATTTCATTTCCACCGGTGCCCCCCCCCACTCTGAAAGGTCACTCTGTCCCCACTACAAGGTTGTCCCTTGACAGAACCCCCTCCACTTACAACGTGAAGGCAGACTTATTTTCGTGCGTTACGTCAGTGCGAGCCAGGGTCATTGGCACCTATTTTGGGAGAGCAAGGGAAGGAAACTATTTATGGCAATGGTTTTTACCTTTGTGGAAAAGCAGGACCCTCGCACCTTCCCCCTTCATATTACAACTGAAAATTTCACATGAAACCAACCCACACGACTCTGGTAGCGACTACTCGCATTAATATTTTATGAATAATAAAATATGTCTGCATTAAAGCAAAAATCTTCAGCAGGCACCTGTTTTCCATAATGAATGACATGTTCTGGGAAAGTAGCCCTTTTCCATTTGTCTAATGCCCATCCAGACCTGGAGATTTACGGCTGCAAGACAATGGGGAAATAACCCAATTGCGGTCTGACAGGTGGGCAGGTCTCGATAATTACGGCCAGACATCTTAACACCGTGCGACTGATGTAAATAAACATCCAAAGCACAGATCAATATTGCTTTCCTACTTTTGCATTTTGAACAACACATGCTAGCAATTTACATCCTTTCTCTCTTTCTGGCTGACTGGAAAGGCTGCATTCATTTAGACGCATTGCATGCGTACGCACAGCCACGTAATTCTTTTAAAAGTATTCAATGCACCCCAACAGCCAGCACTGTACTTTATAATCACATTACAGTCACCTGCTGGTAGATTTCGATTAATTATGGCAACTGATTATCTCAAGAGCTCTGGAAAGCATTCGAATCGGCCCTTTGAACGCCTGCAGCACCTGGACGAGAACTGAAGGCGCACGCCAACCAGGCAGGCAGAGATCAGGAACCGCCCAGGACTGGGGCATCTCTCCGCCTAGCCATAGACTTGGCATTCTTCCCAAGTTCATGAACTGTAGGTGCTTCCTCTTCCTCATACGTCTGCCCCCACATTTCGCAGGAACTACAGCTGTTGTTACAGGAGCCAAAAGATTTGCAAGGCCTCCGAGACTAGTATCTCCCCACCCCCCACAATCAGAAAGAGTGTGCTTGGTGAGGTATGAGGGGCTCTGATGTAAGGGAGTCCATACGTAAACCAGAAACCAACTGCACGCGTGAACAAGGCACACTGCTTCAACACAGTGGCACAGAGGGAGTCAGGTAGAGATTTTAGGCCCCAAAGGCCAGGATGGGTCCAACGGAAAGATGGAATAAAGGGACTGATCAGGAAATAAAGTGGAAGAAAACAAGAAACAACAAGATGGGATGATCATCAAATAGTGGCCATACACTATTTATCGTAAGCTTCACATCTTGTTAATCTTGGAAAAGAAATGATAAGGACTATTCTGGGTCCCAGTGTGCGTTTACTGGACGGGCTGCTTCATGCACGAGGACATGATGTTAACGTGGCTTTATTTTATTTATTTATATGTTTAAGAAATATGAGCGTGATAAAGGTGAATGGACATGCCCACCATATTTTGATTTGAAAAACTAATGGGTGATAACGGAAATGACCAAGGAGGCAGTTTCTGCGATGTACTATGAGCTCGACTCTCTCAACATGTTGCCTGTTTCCTTCTTTAAATGTGTGGGGGGACATCTGTAGGAACCTGTTTTCTCTGTAAGCAGACCCTATCAGATGGTCATACTTCAGCCTTTTGAAACTTTATAAACTCTACAGTGTATAAAACGCAGATACTTAGTTTCAAATAGTTGATGAGCAAATAGTTGGATAAAATCCTGCCCTGCTACTCAGTGCGGGCCAGGAATTTTTTTTTTTTTAATCGCTACTGCATCATAACAAGGAGTCCTGGTGGCATAGTTCTTACAGGTTGGGCTGCTAACAGTCAGGTCAGCCATTGGAAACTACCAGCCAGCTCCGTGGGGAAAAGATGGGGATTTCTACTCCCGTCAAGGGTGACAGTCTCAGAAACGCACAGGGGCAGTTCTGTCCTGTCCTACAGGATCACTATGAGTCATAATGGACTGGGTGGCAGTGTTTTTTTGTTTTGTCATGGCCTGAGCCATTTTTCAGGCATGGTGGTTCAGAAGTCACTAAAGACTCAGATAACTCAAGAGACTGGAGACATCTTTTTGTCTCTCGAGCATCACAAGTACTGGAAACCTGGCAAAATAAAAACTGGAAACCATAAATAGTAGTGGAAAAACTGTTTGTGAAAAGCAAGCAAGCCTTCTTGCAATGTAGTCTCTCTGTGGGGCCCCTGGGGCGCAAGCAGCTACTGTGCTTGGCACCTAATGAAGGCCACAGGAGGGTCAAGTCTGCTTTGGGCTGCTTCAGGGAAACCCCATGGGATACAGCTAGATCCTACAGGTGAAGCCCTGAAATACTTAACGTCTGTGTGGTGATGTCTGTACAGCTCCTCAGAATAAAAGTGAACTTTTGAATTGTATGGAGTGAATCCTGGGGTAATAAAACTATCTTTAAAAAAGAAAGATATGATTTAAACACAGTCAATGTTACTGTGTTTGGCTTACCTAGAACCAATAAAAAACAAGCCCTTCTGTCTTCTCACTGTGGACCAACTCTTCCAGGGTCCACTGCTCAGGATTGTACCAATAACTCAGGTCAAGTCTCCGCAAAGTGAGGGGCGCTGCTGATGCGGGGACATCAAAGCGAGTGGAGAGAGTCTCAAACACTTCCTTTTCTATAGAGAATAAGGCCCAGCTCCCGCCCAACTGATGAGCAGTCACTCCACAATCAAAAAGACTCTTTATAAAAACATGACTAGTAATGAGATCATTTATCTGGCCTTTTAACAACAAACTAGACACTCCGTGAAGGCAGGCTATGTGTCTTCGGTTTGCCAGTGTCTCTTCAGAATCCCAGGGCCACCTAGTCCATTCCGACGCACATTGACCCTATAGGACACAGGAGAACCGCACCTGTGCGTTTTCGAGACTGTAACGCTTCACAATAGAAAGCCACCTCTCTCTCCCACGGAGTGACTAGGGGGTTTGAGTGGCTGTCTCTGCAGCAGGTAACCAATCCACTGCACCGCCAGGCGCCTTCACAAAACCCAGCCCCATTAATGTTTGCGATCTACCTGATCAAACATCTGAGTTGATGGAAGAAGCCAGATATAGGGTCTTGTCAATTTCAATATATCACTGACACGGATGTGGTCTTCCCCAGCTGAAGTTCGCTGGAGTGAGTCAGTAACCGGGGGCAGGGAGTGGAGAGCGCAGAACTAGGAGCCCTAGCTGGGGCGGTCTGCTTTTAGCTCTGGGGTGCCGACCCCACGCTCCCTGGGGCGTGCCATTTCCCTTTCCTTTTCTCTCCTATCTGCGCAGGGGGCGCGGCGAGGGTCCCGCACGGTGACACAGAGTTCCAGGCAGAGTGTTGTGTGGCTTTTGTAGATAGGGTTGGCATTTTCTGAATGATTAGCCTGGACTCTCGGGAAAATATATTCTGGACTTCAAAGCCTTTGCGATAAAAAGCGTTCATGCCTTTTTCATTTGCATGTGATTCTGAACTGCAAGCGTGCTGAGGACAGAGGGCTTGCTTCCTCCCGCCGCTGGCTGTGCCAGGCCGCGCAGCCTTCGGTGGGTCCCTGTGCGAAAGCTAATGCTCAGTGGACATCTGCTGACGATCCAGACGCGGAGTTTTGAGAAAGGCAATAAACTTCCCGACTGTGTTTTACACAGGCTCATAGCAGGATGAATTTTAATTTACTAAATATAAACAAGCTAATGATAGAAGTGGGATCTCAGCAGAATTTTGGGTAACAGGAAGAAGCCAGTTGGGGATGAAAAACGATCTATAGAGAATACGCAAAAACAAACAGACTTGGCCAAAGAGATGGGTCGCCTGTACTGCATACGGAGCTCTCCCACCCAACATGAACCATCTAGAGATCTCCAGAAATTCAAGGGGAACAAGCCAAATGCGCAGGTACGCCTCCAGGCACCAGAAGTTCTGGGAGGGCAGCGGTCACTCGGTCCAATGTAAGGCACAGGCAGATGCTCTCCGATCAAGCACGTAGGGCTGCGAGACAGGCTGACAAGATGTGAACACCCATGCCGAAAAGGTTCCCGTTTCACGCACCATCACTCATCTCCCAGTCCCATGCCCTCAGTGTCAGGTCAATTGTTTTTATTTGGTTGCTGAGGTGATGTCCAGCCTATTTGAAAGTGGCCCATCAAAATAATGCTCATCTTATTTGGGGAGCCATAAGGGGGACTCATCAGGATGAAAAAAATGTGCAAGATACAGAGGTTGTTCAAGGAACAAACGTAGATGGAATCATGAAGGTCACTGGCTTTCAGTGTCCACCTTAATACACCGTTCCCCCCTGTGCGTCATGGCATGTGCACACGTTACAGAAGTTAAGACGTGTGGGTGTCTGTGACACTCCATGGTGTGCAAATTGGATTCTTCTTTGTGGGTTTGGCATTGTATTCATCGTGTCTACCACAATAGAACAATCTCTGTGGTTCCGAAGTTGCCCGAGGTGTCACGCTGCCAGTGGTGGGCATCCAAATTACAGTGGGTACGCGGTTTTCTTCTCACTCCCGAGTACCCGCAGTTTGTTTTCTGTTTTGTGTTTTCTCATTCTTAATGACTATGCTTAAAAACATTTCGAGGAATTTTCCTCTCACTAGTTTTGATCGATTCCCTGACTTCATTCCAATAAAGGGAATATAACTCATCTTAGTTAAAGTAATTGCTATGAAGGACAGTCAAATGATTAAAATTTGTCATCAGCCAAGAGAAGAGAGAAGGGAAAAAAAAATAAAAGGCTTGTAGCACCAAGTGCAACATAGCACAGAGAGGATAAACAAACAGTCAACCTGCTGAACACCACTGCCATGGAGTTGATGCTGGCTCAGGAGATGTGTGTGGTTTTCAGGAGCAGAAAGCCCCGTCTTTCTCTCAAGGATTGACTACTAGTTTTGAAAGACAGACCTTGCAGATTGCAGCCCAAGAGATAACCACTACACCACCAGGGCTCTGTTTTTTCCTTTTTTTTTTTTTTTTAAATAATAGAGGCTGAGAAGGAATTTAATAAGTCCCGGAGAGCTCCATTTCAAAGGGTGCATTGTATCTGAGACTGGAATTTTCTTCAAAAACAGAGTAAAGAACTTTTCGCTATAAAAGCATTTCTTTTACTACAGATTCTTATCAGAAATCAGTTTTAGCATTTAAGTTTTAAAAAATGAAACTGAATTGTTGACACTTGAGAGAACAGCAAACTGGGGAAACATTTGTACTTGCTGTCTGTCCACCACAAATGCTTCTGCACCACGAGGCCCTGTGACATTCGGAAGCAGCCTTGCAATGACCGTGACAACTAGGAAACTGCTCCCGAAACCAGGAAAAATGCTTTTGGGGTTGAGCCTATGCATCACAGAACAGAATCAATCTTCCTAATTAACGGCAAATTAGCAATCCCAAAATGAGTGGGATCAACCTGTCGTCACTGGCCAAGAATCATGCTAAGTATAGAGTTCCCGCTAAGTGCCTCTAAATTACATTTCCGCCCATAGAAAGTAACATTCTTTTAATCTAATACTACATTAGTGTCACTCCTCGCAAAGTTATTACACCGTTTAAAATTTCTACAGATAGGTGGACAGATAAACAAATTAATAGACAGATATGCAGATCATCGGACACTGCACAAAGCTGGCCTCTAAGAGGCCACAAATCACCGAGGAGGAGGACACGAAGTACTCAGTGTCTTAAAGCGTGTGCAAGAAGAAAAGTTGATGTTGAATCCTGATATTTGTTAAGTCCTAATGCCTTTTTAGACATAGGAGATTATATATACGAGAGAGAGGGACAGGAACTAAGGCAAAAATCACCATTCAGAAGAGTAAATATAGCCCAAGCCAATGTAGCAACAAATGACAGAAACAGCATTTTGCTAAAACTGATGCGCTATCGGGTGGTGTCATTTAGGTTTATTCGATATCTATTATGCATTAGACATTGATCTGTGCTGCCACACTACACAGCTCTGAGGGCACCAACCCCAGAGTTGCCTGGGTGAACAACGCCCCCTGGAGTTGTGCAGTACACAGAAGACTCATTCTCCACAAGAGCTCTAGTTGCACCATACGGAACAACCAAAAGGGATGGCCCATGATTTCTAGGAATTTAAAGTCTAATAAAATGAGAACCATCTGTTACCATTTTAAAAATTCAATGAATTTAAAATTCGACCACCAACAAAAGGAGGAAGAATGATTATAGCCTTTTTGGGAAGTTAGTTAACATATTTTCTCCCAAACTTATTAGCGTTGGAAGTGCCTTTTGTTGTGGCTGCTGTCATTTGCCTTGCTCGTGTGTTGTGGACTTTAAACCCTAGAAGGTCTATGGGGAGGTCAGAGTCAGAGAGTGAGAGTGAGAGTGAGAGTGTGAGAGAGAGAGAGAGAGAGAGAGAGAGAGAGAGAGAGAGAGAGAGAGAGAGAGAGAGAGAGAGAGAGAGAGAGAGAGATTGACTGTGCATACACTTTTAGAGGGTCTTGGGTTTCCTTAGACTTTCAGAGAAGTCTGTCATCCAACAACGGTTCAGAACTAGTATATTTAACTCCACTGCTGATGAAAAAAAAGCTTTCAACGATGATTGAAGGTTCCTTGGTGGCTGGAAAGAGAGGGAAAAGCAAAGCCTAAACTAATTAAACAAACAAACCAAAACCCCCTCACTGCCACTGAGTCGATGTAGACTCAGAGTGACCCTATGGGACAGGGTAGCACTGGAACTGCCTCTGTTGAGTTTCTGAGACTGTAAATTTTTTTTAAATCATCTTACTGGGGGCTCTTACAACTCTTATCACAATCCATACACCCATCCATTGTGTCAAGCACATTTGTACAAATGTTACCATCATCATTTAAAAAACATTTTCTTTCTACTTGAGGCCTAGGTATCAGCTCATAACCCCACCCCCACCTCCCACTGTCTCTCCCTCATGAACACTTGATAATTTCTAAATTATTATTTTTTCATGTCTCACACTGACTGCTGTCTCCTTTCATCCACCTTTCTGTTGTTCATCCTCCTGGGAGGGGGTTATATGTTGATCATGTGTAATTGGCTCCCCCTTTCTCCCTGATCTTCCCTTTACCCTCCTGGTATTGCTACTCTCATTATTGGTCCTGAGGGGTTTAGCTGACCTGGATTCCCTGTGTTGCGAGCTCTTCTCTGTACCAGTGTACATCCTCTGGTCTACCCAGATTTGTAAGGTAGAATTGGGATCATAATAGTGGGGGGGGAGAGTAGAGATAGCATTAAAAAAACTAGAGGAAAGTTATATGCTTTGTCATTGGAGACTGGAACTCTATATGGGAGTAGCAAGTCGCATCATTCTCCTGAGGAGTGGTTGGTGGTTTCGAACTGCTGACTTTGTAGTTAGCAGCCCAACTTGTAACTACTACTCCATCAGGGCTCCTATAATAGCGAGAGGTTATATGAAAGTTGGAAAAGAGTTTGCTCTTCCAAAGATCAGACATTCATTGGCCAAGGAACGAAGTTAAACAAATGACTGGAACTCTGAAATCTCTCACATATAGACAATTAGTTAGACATAAAATAGCAAGCTGTTCGTCTTTGGCTCTCCTTCTCCATCATGACTCTCAAAGGGCCATTCCAGAACAGCTCCAAGGATGATGATCTCAGAGAGTTCGGTCTCCCCGAGAGTGAATCTCCCCATTGTGACTCTGCTGGCCATCGTTTCCCATCGGGGCCATCAAGGGTAACTTGAGTGCTATGTTATCCCTTAGCATAACAACGATCACATTTTCCCTAAAGTCTTGTGGCCTGGGGGAAAGGGAGTCGTCTTAAAAATTAGAAGGCCTTCCCAAGGCCACTACTGACAAGTATAATCCCCGTCTGAGGGTGTGTATCTCGAGACACTGGAAATTTCAGTCGTCATGGAGGAAGTAGGACATCAACAAGATGAAATTGATCTCCTCCATTAGGCCATGTTCCATGACCTGCATGCTTTAGGAGTTTCACTACCAGCTACCATCACCTGACTGGACTCGTGACCACTCCAGGTGCGTCAGAATAGAAGTGTGCTCCGCAGGGTCTGCAGGGGCTCCTTGGTTGGTTTGTATCGGAAGTAGATGACTAGACCTTTCTTCCGTTCTCCTAAGCCTCCAACTCACCTGCTGGTGAGCAGCCAAGCTCATTAAGCATTCACACACCCAGGGAACTCTTGGAGACCAGCTTGATGAAATGCTATCTCAGAAAGAGGCCATGGTTTTAACAAGTTCCTGGCTTTCCCTGCCAAGCACACTCATCTTCTCCTCAGCTGTCCGAGCTTGGTGGAGCAAGTGGAGCAACTGGCATTAGGCTGAAGTGAAGGGAAGAGGCTCTTATTGCCAATGCACTTCGAAGGGATCATCTGGAACATCCTAATATAGCAATATGAAGTTTCGCGTTTAGACATGGGGACTGGCTGAAGGCTTTTGCCTGGTTCTATTTACACAAATTTCCAGGAGCCCCTTGGAAAACCACTCCAACGTACGCTTGAGTTTACTTCCACATAAAGAAGAACTAAGAACGGATTCACAAGGTGCCGTGAAATGAACAACTGTGGGCACCGTTACGTGATGATGACTACTCAAATATTATCCCCGTCGCCTATGCCGAAAGTCAACCCGATCGCTAATATTTCTTACACTTCAAAACTTCTTTCCAATGCTAATAATGTTCAGCAGCTACGCACATCACATAAATGTATTAGGGCATAAAAGCTAACATTTTCCTTTAATTTTAACAACGTGCATACTATTGGTAAAGAATATTGAAAGAAACACAATGTGTAAGTAGATTTTACACCACATTAGAGTTGTCCAATTTCTCATGTTTAACATTTTTTCTGCATGACTAGAGCCAGGAAGAAGTACATGCCAGCATAATTATATGAACAATTGAAATGTAAACATATTGCAAAGCAGAAGAGAACTGTCCACTCCTTCTCCGCCCCTCCTTCCCCTCCTACCCTTAACAATCCCAAAGACAAGTCATTTCTTTTAGTACAGTCAGGCTAAAGACACAGGCTTTTATATTCAAAGGAGGGAGGTGGGTGGGGGAGATCTTTTTTTTAAGTACTGTGCAAATCAATACACACAAAAAAATCTCAAGATGATAGCTTAATTAAAATGTGCACGAGGCAATTCATCAGCGTCTTCCCTTGGTGTACCAGCCTCTAGAAGTCGCCTTCTGCTTTCTGATCTCTGATGGTTTTAACTCGCATTTAAAATATCTTTCAACCAGCACCTTTCCACTTAGCTCACATTCCCTGCTTTTCTTTATAAACAAGAAATTGTACTGGCTTTGTGATGTTTGTTATGCTTCATGCTTTTTCATCTCCTGTCTGAGCTTTGCCTAGCATGAAATGCTGTCATGCAGTGAAATTTACCTGAGAACTAAAGGGAGAAAGAGAAAATTAAAACTTTCAAGTGCGTTTGGTTACAAGTTCATAGCCAGCTAAATCACTGGCAATTTTATGCTACTGCTATTTCAATTTAAATGTTTGTAAAAGCACATATAAAAATAAAATAACCACTCCCAAGTCATCAAAACAAAAAATCTGCCTGGATTAGAATATACGATAAGTTGCTTTCAACAACCATGTGGGAATGTTAATATTATTCAATTCCTATTACACAGTGTTCTGAGGATACTTTGGCAGGGACATAAAGCTACTGAACTCTTGGCTCCTTAATAGTTTGACTCCCATTGTAATTGCTTTGTTCACTGGCTGCCCTGGGTCTTCATAATTGGTTAGAGTCCAAGGTCACTGATCCAATATGGTTGGGGCTCCCGCTCTTAGCTGGTTGTTAAGTTTTTAATAGGAGCTTTGTTTGAGTTAATATCATCTTTTCCAGATCCAGAGACTCTTTTATTAAATAATTCAGGTAAGTGCCCTGTGATGGTTTTGCTTCGCTCTTCTTTCCTTGCCTCCAGTAATTTTCCATCCAAAAGCCACCCATTAACAAATCCAGCCTGCATCGAAGCACAACATGGAGTTTTGACGATTTCTTGATGTTTCTCAGAAAAGCATATATGCACACACCCATTAGGATTATAAATATTTTATTTAATAATCATTTAAAACATGGCAGGAGAATTTCAATCCTCAGGGTCATCCTAATGAATTTTCATGACGTTACTGAACAAAATAACTACTAAAAATTAATAATTAATAATCAGTGTGCCTCGCATCTCAGGGTGGCACACACACAGTGAACACATTTGGTTGTGACCAAAAGAAGTGGAGGTTCAAGTCTGTCCAGCAGTTCCGTGAATGGCTGTCCCCACAATTTCCTTCTGAGAAGTCCGCCACTGAAAACCCTTCGGAGCAGTTCTACTCCGACAAATGGGTTGTCAGGAGTCGGAATCAACTCGATGACAACTAATCTGTCAGTGTGCCTAGACATTAGGAAGAGGGCCTTTTTCTTTTTCCTAATTCCAAGGCCCTAACAGTACTATCAAATTACATTTAAAATGAAAGGAAAGGAAGTACATAATCAAGATATTCTCAGAAATACATGCCTCCAACTTAATTACTTTCACTTGTTGATAAGCCTGTGCACAGGAAGTTTTTATTCAAAAATACATATATTTTTGATAATGAAATAATTAAAGGACTTTGGAGAACCACACAATGTATATTAAGAAACACTTTTGGAATGGGGACTCAATCAGCACAACTTTGGAGGTTACTTCTAACTCGCTGGGAAATTCCCGCCCACCCCCCACTCCACTTCCAGGTGTTCATTTCTTTGTAAGATAGGATATTCCCGTTACATTAGCTGTAAACCTCTTTCCATCGATACATTATTTAATTTAAATTATCCAATATTTAGGTCGATTAAGTGCTTTGCTTTATTTTCAAATGCCCAGAATTGACACAAATATTTTATATTTGAAATTCTCCATCACCTCTAAATAAATATAGATTTATTACCATTAACTAAACAGCTTTTAACTGTTCAGATAAGACCCATTAGGGATACCTTTTGATACAGACACCGAATATGCATTTACTTAATAAATTTTAGGTGAATATTTACTGTAAAAAAGGGCACTGGTAGCTCCGTGGTTGTGCCTTTAGCTACGAACACTAAGGTCCGTAGTTCGGAGTCACGAGCTGCTGCTAGCAATCTGTTCCCATTAAAATTAAAGCCCGGGGAACGCTATGGGGCAGTTATTCTCTGTCCTGTACGGCTGCTATGGGGCAGTTATCCTCTGTCCTGTAAGGCTGCTATGGGTTGGAATCTACTCCAAATAATAGAACAACTGCACCAACTATGTACCGAGCAGTGTGGCAGGTACATGATCTTGGAAGAACACATTTTCTGCCTTCAGACAGTTGAGGTGCATTTTTTAACTTTATGGAAATCAGTAAAACTTTTCTTCAGTTAGTTTTACAGCTTCGATTATTGATGATAAACAATTGTGCTATGTTTTTCCTGAACACAGACTTACTAATAAGTGAATGCCATACATTTTGGGAGATGTGTTCCGGGGAGCTCTGTAATTCTACTTTAACCGACTGTGGTATTTTTTTATGACATGTTATATGTATTGTGTGAAAGTTTACAGAGTACATTATTTTCCCATTCAACAATTAATACATCTTTTGTCTCATGACATTAGGTATAATCCCCTCAACATCATCGAATTCTTTCCACGTCTTCCCCGAGTTCTCTGTTCCCAGGGAGTTTTCTTTCCTGTCCTTTCTGTCCTTCGGCATTACTGATGGTATGCAAATGTTGCCCATTTGGTCTCACGTGGTTAATTATTCCAAAGAGTTCCCTCATTTTGGTGTTGTGATTCACTTTAAAGACTTGTCTGTTATTTGACTGAAAGACGATCTTTGGAGGCAGCTTCAGTTTCAGGCTTGAGGGATGCCAAAGGGCCATCGGCTCACAAGTTCCATCAGTCTCTATCAGACTAGTATATCCAATCTAGTCTAAGACTTTGAATTTTACTCTATTTTTTTCTTCTCCTCCCTACGGAGCAGCTTCTAAAGTGATCCCAGTAATGGGAGCCGCTCACTATAGGGGTTCTTCTGGTCTCAGGCTAGTGGAGGCTGTGGTTCCTGGTCCATCAGACCTTTAAACGAATTGTTTCCTTGAGTCCTTGAATTTCTTCAATCTTTGCTACAGGTGAGGAGATACCAACAGTTGCATCTTCGATGACTGCTTGCTAGTGTTGAAGACCCAGTATCGACTATGCTTGATCTTGCATTTATTGCTGTCTTTTGAATCAAGATTTAATAGCCACAAACAACATAATCTCTTATAATAATGCATTTCTACCATTCTCTTCATTACAAATGTTTAATTTCCTTAAGAAATTGTAAGATTTTTATGTATTACTAAAAATATAGTCAGGATTGGATAGGTAGCACAGAATGATTCATTGCAGTTGGGGGTTGGGGGTGGAAATAATTGTTTCAGATGTGTTTCAAAGCCATTGTTTGGGTTTCTGGGGTCCATCTGTATTAGTGAGACCCAATGAGAATATTCTAGATGGAAAGTACATATTTTTAAGACTTCTTATTGGTAATGAACTCTGGTGTGGCCACTGGTAAGTCAGACAGTGAACAAGCAACTCTTAAAAAAGAATCTTGGAGAAATAAGGGTTCTTCGGTGAGAAACTGACTTTAGAGAACTGAGAATTTTAAAAGCAAAGGGCAACTTCTAGTCCAGAGGGAAAAACTCGACTTATTGCTTAAATTGTGTTTTGAGATCAGATGAGATGTTGAGAGTGCCTAAGAAGTTTCAATATAACTCGCTACACTTACAGCTAAGCATAGTTAAAGCTACTGGTAGGTGTCCAGCTTTCTTTGTCTCTGGGATAGATAGAACAGACAAAGTAGACAATTAGCTCCCAAAATATCAAGGCCTAGCAGCAATCGAGAATGCCTGCATAAACAAAGTTGACTGTGGTGGTGACGCAATCATTCGGTCTGGTCATCTAAATGGCTCCACATTCAATGACCTTTTGTCATTGCACTCTGCATGCACTTTGAGCTGGTGGTTGAGTTCTTTAGTCCTTCTGAATGGGAACTTTAAGAAACAGCTTCTCAAAATGATTTAGATAAGGCACTTGGCGTAGCCTCTGCATAAAACTAAATAAGATCTACTTTTGATAAGATGGTGTTTCATTTTTCTCTAGTGATGCCTTTTAAAAATTTATAAATCGCTATGAAAGTGACAAGCCAAAAGAGTATGAATGGTCACCGTTAAGGTAAATGATTTCGGAGCAGTGTTCACCCACAGCAAAAAGGTCTATGCTCCGTACAGCCAGTACAACACAGTAGTAGGATGATTCTTTTTTATTTTGTTACTGACTGGTTAGGGAGCGGAGGGCCAAGGAATTTCACAAAGAACAACAACAAAATTCCCAGTGACGTTTCATAATCTTGCAAGAGTTTTAACCATGAAAACCATGGAAGACCATGTGATGTCTAAGTCGAACCTTGACCATGGAAGGCCATGTGATGTCTAAGTCTAACCTTGACCACGGAAGACCATGTGATGTCTAAGTCTAACCTTGACCATGGAAGACCATGTGATGTCTAAGTCTAACCTTGACCATGGAAGACCATGTGATGTCTAAGTCTAACCTTGACCATGGAAGACCATGTGATGTCTAAGTCTAACCTTGACCATGGAAGACCATGTGATGTCTAAGTCTAACCTTGACCATGGAAGACCATGTGATGTCTAAGTCTAACCTTGACCATGGAAGGCCATGTGATGTCTAAGTCTAACCTTGACCATGGAAGGCCATGTGATGTCTAAGTCTAACCCTGAAAACAGAAAGGTTTACGTCTTTGCTTTGCCGAAGTTTATATTCTGATGAGCAACTGTGAGCTTTTACTCGGTGCCATTGAGTCAATTCGGACCCTAAAGGATACGTATGACTGCTCCTGTGGGTTTCTGAGACTGGGACCCTTTCCAGGAATAAAAAGTCTCATCTTTCTCCTGTAGAACATGCTGGTGGTTTCAAACTGCTGACTTTGCAGTTAGCAGTCCCGCAAGCAACCATTACATCACCAGGGCTCAAGTATAAGTGTCTCCTCTGACCTGGTCTTTCCAATGGGAACCAATTGCAATCTTGTTAGCTTTCAGTCTTAGGAAGCTCCTTCATAATCACCTATGATGCAGTCTTTTCAGGGCCCCCTGTCCATAAAAGTATAGGGGCCCTGGAGTGGGGTATACATCAGGCTGTGAGTTGCAAGGTTAGCAGTTTGAAATCACCAGCCCGTCGTCGAGAGAAAGATGGGGCTTTCTACACAACCCAACCAGTCATAGTCTTGGAAACCTACAGAGGGGTTGCTATGAGTCAGCAACAACTCGATTTTTGTTTATTTGTTTTTTAAATCACAGTAATCAGTGTGGATTTCCTCTAACTCCTCCCAGTGCACTCTCTCAGCAAGGACCCCTCTTTCTCTGGACACGCTCATCTGCTCAGGACCTTGAATAACATCTGCACACCCGCAGAACCCACCTTTCCCTCCCTCTGCACAGACCCACTGTGCTTCCTGTTAGGCTGAGCTCTTTCCTGACGGGCCTCATCTTATTATGCTTCTCTTGTGAAAACAAACCCACCTTCCCCGAGAAGCTACCAGACCCCACTCAAATCTACTGCCATCGCGGGAAGAATGCCCAAACCTTGCTCCTCAAGGCGCAGACCCCAGAATTGTCTGGGCCTCCTTTTTCTCTGCCCTCCCCATGTTGAATTAGTCACAAAGTCCTGCCACATTTTCTAACAATAGCGATAAAAATCTAGGTCTCTTTCTTCATCTTAGTAGCTGCATCTGTTCAGGCTCTCCATAAATCACCTATGGTCTACTGTGACTGGTCTCTCTCACACTGTCCTCTTAATCAATGCAAAACACAATGGTTGAAATCGTTTTCAGCTCACTAGCTTTGTCTAGATATATACTTTTTTGTCCCTTCTGTTCTCAGGCTTAGAATCATAAAATAATAGAATCTTAAAAGATAGAAAGGATCTAAAAATTACCCAGTCCTCATTCTTTTATGGATGAGGAAATAGACACTGAAAAAGCCTAAATTGCCCAATATCACACAATTGTCTAGGCTGGAGCGAGACCCCAGCTGCTGATGTCCCAGGCAGGTCCTTTAAGGTAGCACGAAGCTGCTATCTTTTGTCTGCATATTGGGAATTCCTCGCGACTGGTCCCTCCAAGTCCTCAGGACTGGGTTGTCTGCCTCGATCCGTGTTCCTCAAGCACATGGGTTTGTGTACTTCCTTTTTGCTCAAGTAAGGGAGGCTGGCTATCTTCCAGACTCCTGACTCAGTCTACTTGCATGTTCTCATACTGCTTCTATGCACCTTTAAAACACTTCCTTCCCTTGATTAAAAACAAACTTCAACTAGGCTCTCCCAGAAATGCCATGTGAATAGTCACCCTCGAGAGTCATTTGAATTCAGTTCAACAAAAAGTTTCGGGCACCTACTCAGAACAATCACTTTGTTACTTACAGGCAGGGAAAATCCAGAAATTATTTCAGACCCTCCACTAGTTTTGAAACAAAGATCAAAGCTGTCACTCACGAAACACTACTTCATTTTATTCTATAATGATCCTCAGAAGAATTATTTTATTTTTGGATCCCTTTTGGTCTACTTTAATTGCTGCCATTAGGCAATAGAAGAGTTTAAAAGGTCTCGCGAGGTTTTCATTTTAGTTCTTTGCTAATGATTTATTGGTGTTGTTGGGGAAATTATCGCATCTCCACGAGCTGCTGATTTTCTCAAGAAACTTTACCTGTTTGTCCTCACAACAGATGCAACTCATTATGACACACTGGAAAGAGCTGCCCACGGTTGCATAATAAAATTGTCTCATTAGAATTATTATGTGAAATCAGCGTGCTGCCTGCGACTGGATGTAGGTATAGTGTGTGAAGATGTTTTGTTGTAATGGAATTTGGAATTGATATTATCCATGATATCTAAAACACAGAATCCACTTCATCACCAACCTGATAGTAAATTGGCAGGCATTATTTATTTAGGGTTTGGGATAGGCAATCTTTCCTATGGAGACCAAATTATTGGCAATTCCTTAATTAATCTATTGCAAGATGAATGGAGACAGCAGGATATTAGTTCCTGCTGATAATCTAAAGTCATGGCACTCTCACATCATAACTAATGCCCAATCCCCAGGGGCCCAGCATCCTGCAGAGGTTACTCGAAGTGAGAGCTACAGAGGACTTGTCGCTTTGATGGAACCAAAGTAGGGATTTGACTTATCTACAGAGCTTCAGAACGGGGCGTTTATTTTAGTCTGTGGGTTATGGCCCCATTTCCAGAAAAAATCTATCTGAGCCTAATGTAACCTAGCAAATCTTTCAAATGAAATAGTCTTGTGGGAAGCGAGTTGTCATGTTCTGACATTATTTAGGGCTCAGCTCGGGTTTCATTCTTTCTTCTTTCCCCACTTAAACCCCCTGCTCATTCTCCATCAGCGCCATTTTCTAATTAAGGAAAATGAAATTTGTAACGCATCGAAGGGAGACATGATCTCCCTTGTGAGCTGGCCTCGCTCCTCCCCGCACACCATTAAAAAGTGGAATCCGGGTGGTTGTTTTTTTAATTGGTATCACTTTGTCTTTAGTGCAAAACACATGGCAATAATTTAGTGAACTCCAGCGCTTCTCTTGTCGCAAATTGATAGCATAATTGTATTATGAGTGGAACAAGGACTTCTGGGAGCAGGAGAGATTCTCCCAGAACTACCCATAACTCGGTTGACTAAATGTAATACTTGGAGAAGGTAATGGAAACAGAGCTGGGGCTCAGCAAGGCCTCGAAGATTTCAGTCTAGCTCCCGTCAAAAGGCTGCTCAATAAATCACACCTGAAGCTTATTTGATGTCAGGCGCTAGGAAGCTGACCGAGGGCGATGGGGTGCTCACCTCGGAGAAGGCACACCACGTCACGTGGTCGCTGGTCCCTGGACCCAGTGCGGTCATAATCTGTCTATGGATTTTAATAAGTAACCTATTACGTTCCCTTTGGTGCGAATTATTTTCCACATCACTTGTTCCTTGTTCACCGACACTGCTTTAGCAATTTTGTGATGGGGGTGGGGGGCTCTGAGGAAAATGAATCCTCAGGATTTCTACGGTTTCACTCAACAGGGTAGAAAGTTTCTACGGTCTTCTTTTACCTTCTCCTTCAGCGCCATCCTATTCCACCACAAAAACACAGAAACCGTGGGACCATCACAGGATCACAGGAAGTCTACATGTTTAGCAAAGCCACGAGCCACGCGGAATCACACAGTTCTAAACCCATCAGGGTTCAGTAACACACAGCTAAGAGAGTATTTGGAATCTACCATCTCTAAACTGGCTCCAGGTAGCACAGGGAATAAGCCAGCTGTGGCCAAATTCCATCCTGGCACCTTCGGCAAATCTTTTACGAAGAGGAAATTTGCCCTTAGCCACTCGCGAACACCAGCGGCATCCTTGTGACCGAAATGACAGGCAGAACAATGGGAAGCAGATCCCATTTTTGAAAAGACGGCTCGACTAATGTCCTTATGGATTTCACTGCATGCGAGTCTTCAGATAACCTCATCCACCTGCTCCTGGGGTCACAGTGAGGTGAAGGAAGAAGGGGTTTTCGGAATTTTAGAGAAGCAAGGCGCATAGAGAAATCTGAAAATCGCCTGTCTCATAATATTAAGTGACAGGATCTCCAACACCCAGCTTTACAATACATGACATTGCAACCCTGACACCACCGAAAAGGTCCCATTGGGCAGGTAAAACGGATCTCGCAATCTGCAGTACCTCCCGGAAGGCCTTCCGTCTATTAAGTGGGCAAAAGCAACCTCTTGTAGTGTTCTTACGAATGGTCCGCTCAATCCTTAAGAATTGAACTGAACCTCTAATGCCAAGACCGTTAAAGAGATTTTTCATGGGCAGGCTTTTATACAGACTTGAATTCAGGTCTTCGGGGATTAGTCCACTGCCCCACCCACTCTTTTAGTAATTACTGCTAAAGCGTGTTGCTTATCTCAAGGCTGTAAGGAAGTTTGGAACTCTTAAGAGGCCAACATTCAGCAGCCTGAAGCCTCAGCTTGCAGGGGACTTATCTGCAAGATAAGCTCGATCTGGAGGCACCCGGGAATTCTCATCTCTCCATGTTTACCTTGCAAGAGGAAAAGAGAAAGGTTTCCATGTGAGTGTAGAATTAATGATTCTGAATGAAGAGTCAGGGCTAAGCTCTGCATCTCCGCTTCAGCAGTAATGATTGCGATTCGAGCACCCACGCACAGCCAAACCACCTGGGATTACAATCAAGCGACAAAGCGAGTTGAGACAAAGACCTGGGGGAAAGCACAGTCCATGCCCGGAAGCACACACAAAACCTGGGTCTGTATATTTCTCTACCTGGGCTTCTGATAGTTTTGCAGATATAAATTATTTTCTTGTTGACACAATGACTCACTGGTGTCACTCTGGTGAGCGTCGTGGATTGGATAGCATTCCTGGAGTGAGCACCAGGAAGTGCCACCTAACCATGTGCTCTTTCTCTCTCACTGGAGAAACCCACACAATAACAACAACAGCAACAACAACCAAACAAGTCCTCGAGATCACAAGGTTAATAGGACCTACATTTACTCATTAACAGAGCAGCTTCTCAATTAAGTACTTTTCAGAAGTGAATGAGTGCATGAATGAATGAGTGAAGTGAATGAGGAGCTGATCTATAGACTATTCATAAAGTACTTACTTCTGTGAGAGTAATCTTTTTGAAAGAAGTATAAATATACTGTGGGTGAAAGGAAGCATGAGAAAAAAATTCTTTTTTAACTCAACGAGGCACCAATGTGACAACATTTCAAATCTTGGATGTAGTCACCAAGATTATTTTTATGAGTGAAAAATGAAGAGAATATAAACACTGTTAAGATTATATTATGATTTATCTTTTAACGTTTACATAACTTTTAATTTAGGGGCTCTGTTAAAGCTTTGCATTGAAAAGCCTCCTTTCGATTTTCTGCCTTGCAGAAATAAGTTGGTGGGTAATTTGAAAATTCATTTTAAAAGAGGGTTACATAAAACAACAACTTCTATTTCATCCATCTGTGACCGGGGTTAGAAATCTTTTGTGAATGGAGGGCTATAGAATACTTTTGTAATATTCTCAGCTAAAGTTATCTTCATTTCTTTTTCTGTCTTAGAAATAAGTAAATAGCTAAGCCAATAGGTCCTACTTAAACATTTGCAACCCACCAAAATATAGACTTTTATTTCTGTGTTACTTTGAGACACCATGTAGGTCATGCCAATTGCGATGGATAAAGGGGTTATTTGAGCAAACCTTGTCTTTCTTCCAAATGCTGGTCTAATGACGTGCAGGAATAGGTGGAGCCTTGTGCTAACTCAGGACTTGTGTGTGGAGCTTATTGTCCTCACTATTGAAAGCGAGGGGATTAATTCTAAAAATCGCCAGATATCAAAAATTTCCTAAACTTTTAGCCACATTTCGTAGCCTATTTAGAAACTTGAAAAGCATAACTTTCAGCATGAGAAATTTTATCCCCCCCGCCCCCCTCTCATTTGAATATTTTCTTTAAGGGGCTTTTTTTGGGACCTCTTTCAGAAACTTGTTGCATTCCTTTTTGTTTTGTGTTTTCTCTGAGGTACTGTCCTCCCTCTACACGAGGAACATTTCTCTCCCCTTACTGGCATTCCAACCCGGCAAAGAAATATGCATCCTGAGCTCATGCCGCCCGGTTGCTATGAAATCCATATTCCATTCTCTCTTTGCGGAGTGAAAGGGAAACACACAAAGAAGCTGCTATCGTTGATTGTAAAGGCCTGCAGCAAACCTCCAGTCCGAGCCCTCTCTCGGGCACCCCTTCCTTTATTTCACCCTCCATCCCTTTTGTTGACCACTGGTAAAAGGCTCTTGCTGAGCCAGAGCAACTGGCCCCAATTCAGGCTGAATCTAAATCTCTGGCCATGATACTCCCATATCTGCAGGAGAGAAGGTGTCTACAAACCCTGACGTGATGGCCACAATGGACTGGAGGCACTGTTGCCTAGGTGCATCCTCCATATCTGGCCCGGGCTTGGAAGCTCATGAATCTGCTTCAGGGAGGGAAATGGACAAATCTGGTAATGCTCCCTCTTGATTCAAAACGGATGTGCTGTGTGGATGTCCTGGCCTGCTGTAAACAGAACAAAATGAAACCCATTTCCATGTCAGAGCAATCGCCCTGGTTAGCCCTCAGTCCTGTGTATTTTTCTTTTTCACGCCTCTTCCCACCTCCCGTTAGTTTTCTGCTCAGAAATAATTGTGGATCCTAAGAAAAGACAACACGATCATGGAAACGCACGGATTTGGACCAGTGGTAGAGATGGAAAGAGGCTCACAGCTATGCCAGGAGCGCAAACTTAGTTCTTTCACACCTTCCGCAAGACGGGTGGTTAAGAAAAAGCTCTGATTTAGCAAAGGACCTCACGGGGCTGCCTGGAACCATAGCCCTTGGCATCTCTGCCTCCTTCCACTGGCCACCGATTTTTCTGGCATCCGAAGCAATGGGAAGGAGCAGCATTTCACCTCCAGCACACCACACTGGAGTTCAAAGGCGTGCTTCTTTGTACTCATTTCCCCAGCATCGGCAGTTTCAGCACCTTAAATGCTGACAATGAATCTAGCACCTGGCGAAATCTGACTCGCGATTCAAATGGATTTTTATTCAGAAACATAGATGTTACTTGGAAATCATCACCGAAGACGGCAGCTATGTGTTTAACAAATGGCAGCCGTGGAAATTGCTGAGCAGAGAGAGGGTATTTAGTCCAGCCGCCTCATTCCCTTTATAGGTTTGTTCCAGCACCCCCTCCCTGGTTTATCACTCTATCCTTCAATCCCTTCTCTCTTGAGATGAAAGTGTCCAGCTGTCTCCGTACCTCATTTAGATGCCCTGCACCACTGGCCAATTACTCCATATGTTTACTACAAAATTATTTTCCTCAATCCCCTGCTTGCTCTTGATGTCCTGAGATGACAATGCATTTCCTGTGGCCGCCCTCCTCGCGGTGGAAAACAACAGACACACCTTTCACAACGACTGCCCTTCGCCGCCATGAAGCTCATCGTCTCTTACCACGCACCCTCCTCCTACTTAGGCTTCCAACTGGGCGGGAAGACTCACGGACGCAAGGCCTGGAGTTGCCCTCCTGTCTCGAAACCCTCCTAGAACACGGTTATTGCCCTTCAAGTGGTTGCCGAAGAGGGGAGCATCTGGGGGCCCCCAACGCTAGTCCTCCTGATGGAATCCGGAGGAAAATGATTACTCTCCTTAGACTACCGCTCCATTCCTGCCCATGTTTTAATCAGGGCTGGGACGTTCAAAGGCAATCCCACCCTTCCTTTTAACCTACACACACACACACACACACACACACACACACACACACACCTTTGTCTGAGCCTCATTCCATTTCACACTTAAGAAAGCCAAGTCACCTGAGTAGTTAATGAGCCTTCCTGAAGGGGCAGGGAAGAGGGAGAGAAGGGAAACCGATTCTCCACACCGCTTTCACTTCCCCTCTGCAGTTTTTCCACCCTGATGGTACCAGCCCCAGCGTGGTGGGAAAAAAAAAGGCCGGGGCGGCCAAAGAGATACAGGGAAAACACGAGGAAGCTCCTAAGGGCAGTGCCCCATGATGGAAAGCTGTGAGACCTGGAAAGATTATTGTCAGACCATCGCGGGGAAGGCGGGACACACGGACTCTGATATTCAATATCTTCAGTTTAGCAGGCCGCACAAAGACATTTTCTCTGTGACACAAAGGAGCCCTCTGAGCCACCTTCAAATGGAAAGTTCTTTGAAATTTAAGTTACGTCTTTTCTTTTTCTTCGCCCCCACCCCCAAGCCCCTAGCTTTTGGGGTGGGGGGAGGGCAGACGCTGGAAAGAATCTTCTATCAAGGAATACGTCCTTCCTTTCTAGCACACCTGTATTCTGTCAACAATCACCCTGTGCATTCTGTGTTTCAGTATATAGGTCGACTACAATTACTGCAGCCATATATGAGCTTTGAAAAGTGCAGTCTGTCTTCTGTTTAATACTAATCTGGAAAAACAAATGTACAAAATTTAATGCAGTAAAGATGACCGAGCACTGGAACAAGTGACATGAGAACTTAGGCGGCAATCTCTCACCACATTTTTCATTGTATTCTTTCTACCTTATTATTAATGGTTATTAATTGTGTGAATGTTTTGTCATGTTTCAATCCTTATGACTGTAAAAGAACTGATTACTCAAAGCATGGCTTTCTTCTTAAACATTTTTTCACCCTTTTGTCAATAAAAGCGTGAGCATGCTTCTTGAGAAAATACCAGTGTAAAAACCCCAACTGTCCCTGGAAATGGCTAACCTTCACAGCTAGTTGAAGTCACTTCCCCCCTAGGGCTCCCTAATCTCACCTGCTTGGCATCAAAGAGCTACAGTGAAAGATGACTGGAGAGACAGCACTGGTCCAGCTTTGTCTAATGCAGAAGAGTTGTCTGCATTGGTTTTATTTCTATTAAATATGCCTAATTCCCCATGGAAGGACTTTCCATTCCTCTTTGTAAGTTATTTAATGACTTATTTATGTCATTGAACAAAATCACCATGCATTCCCTTGTTGTTTACAATTATTTTTTTAAACTATTTTAGCCAGAGATGCCAGCATAATGCCAAGTGCTTGCAAGTGCTTGTTTGCTTGTTCCATGCACTGTTTCGTTGATGGCTCACAGTCATCTGGTGTGTGTGTGCATGTATGTATACATATATACAAATAACTATTATATACCTATTTTACAGATGAGAGCATAAAGGTTATTAAGCAGTTTAATGAAGATCAATCATACAACAGACTTTGTAGCCAGAATTGTAACTGGACAGAGTCTGGTTCCCAAGTGTGACTTCCGACTCACCACACTGTGTTACCCTTTGAGTTGTAATCAGTATTCAGTCGAATGGCACTGTATTTGCTTCTCCATTAGCGGAGAGATGCTCTGGCGGAGGATAGGCTGAGGATAGGTGGTTCTCTGCTGGTCTCTCCTAAGGCATTCGATTGTGTCATTTTACAGCTGACTTGACTCCCCACCAGCTAACCAGGGAAGTGCATATATTCGAGTCTGGTCATCAGCATTAAAAAAAAAAATGTCTTAATGAGGTGAGGCGATGGGTTCCTTGTGGACTTCTGAGAGTTAACTGCAAAGAAGAGCGGCGACAAGACTCAATGACCTCAACCCCAGTCCTTTACTGAAATGGCACTGTGGTTTGGCTGCCGTCATCTTGCTGCCAGTACACGGGGGAAGCCGTGAAGATGATTTTAACACTGGCTGTGAAGATAAAAGACATCTTCAAGGATCTTAATGATCGCTTACACTTCCTTTTTGCTTATTTGTTGTAAAGTTCCTAATTACTGACTGATCTTAACAGGTCTGTGTGTGTTTATTGCTTATTACTGTTGTCAAATGTGTGGGGCCATGTTCTGCTGCTTACTGCTATGGACGCTACTTTACTGCGATACTTAACTACCTTGACCTTGTCCGGCCTTTCTATTGTAAGAGGTAAGTGCGGTGCAGAACTGGAACGGTAAGTCTTCCATGGTTTTCTGCTTTCTGCTCTCTCTAGAGGACATGGATTTTGGGGGCCATAACTTGGCGGCACACAACCTTGATGTGGAGCAACCTAGAGAAGCAGTCTTCCTTTCCCACTAGCGCTGACTGAATGAGGGTTAGGAACTTCTTTCTGATCTGCTGTCCTTTGGGGCGGAGAGCTTCCAGAAATAGAAAGTGTACAGCCCATCCTCCTTATCTCTCTCGTCATTACTTTGCACCGAAGGGCAATGACTACGAGGCCTTGTGGAGCTGAGTGGGATCACATTCATGCTCTGCGCACCAAGGCTTGGGACCATTGTGAAATGTAGAAAGATAGCTGGTGTTCTCTTTGAAATTTCTTATTGAAATCCCTAGAGACTCTGTGACTACAGTCAACTGTTGGTAGCCTTTTAGTAGTGCCGTACTTGCTGTGCTGCTCTGGTGAGTCACACCTTATTATCAAAGCTTCGGTAACCATTAACTATGAAATGGAACTAAGGGCAAGGTGACAGCAGCTTTCAGAAGACCAAAATCCAAGTCAAACTCATTGTCAGAGTCGATTCTGACTCACCTAAGAGACAAGGTCGAACTGCCCCACAAGGTTTACAGAAAGAGACCGCCACATCTTTCCCTGTGGAGTGGCTGGCAGGTTTGAGTGGCCCATTTTGGGGTTAGCAGCTATGCACTTTAACTTTGTTTTTTTCCAGAAGGGGGTGTAGAAATTAGAACAATGCAATGAATATTTGTCAACACACAAGTGTTCAAGTTCATGGCAATTTATGGAAAGTACACTGCACATCCTAACCCTCGGCATTTTGTGGCAAATATTGACTGGAAAATAAAGAAACCAGGCATCTAATGCATCACACCAACTGAACTTCATCCAAGGCCTTGGGGAAATGAAATTCAGATGATAAAGGGGATTGTTCCCGGTTCTAATCAGGGGTCCGCATGGGGTCTTTAGGTAGATGTTGAAATACTAAAAAGCCTCTACTCTTCGACGCTAATGACGACATCAAAATACAGGTAAGGTGGATGGATGGACCCCTGAAGCCCTTGTCCTGAGACAACCTGAACCCTAAAAGCATCTTCCAAAGTCAGCTTCAAACCAAACGATACTTTAGCTGAACCAGTAAGGAAAGGTCTGCCTTGAGCGCTGTACTCTCGTAAGAACTCAAACTGACAACAGCAACTCAAAAGATTATAAAGCAGAGGAACAACTAGGAAATGGAGCGTGGGAGAGGACGCACCACCGCTCGTGAGAATGTACTGCCGGTCACTGCATTACGCACGCCGGGCTGTTGGCCTGGTGTGTGTGCTGCTGTGTGCATTCTCAACAACTACAACGAAATAACATTTAGAAAGCAGTGTACTCGTGACGGATGATGCGGAATAAGGTGTTGTTTTTTTTAAAGCAAGCTCAAATGTCAGCGATATCCACGTGGGGATGTTTATTTCATTTCTCTTCAAACACGTCATCACGATCGCCCTTAACTTGCTCTACATTTAAAAAACAAGCAAACAAAGGAATATGGCCCCAAGCATCGTGAACTGCATCAAGGACCACGGTACAATATAATCACTCAGTATCTTGGAGAACAACATGGAGGGCAAGTGAATGTCCTATAGTTAGCACGGTGTTTATTATTGTGTTACTGTTGGGGCCATTGATGGCTTGTGGGAGAAACATAAATGAGAATATACATGGTTACATAAATGTATTTCTACTATGAGGCTCCTAGCGATATATAATCACGTAGGTGGCCCCTCCAGAGTTCACAGCCGCGAGTCCAAGTGTTTGGTCTAAAGGGTGCCTTTGAATGTCCAAAGTCCCAATCTTTAGAAGAAAATTAAAGCGGATTCAAGTCTGTATTGTCTATCCTTTCTTTCTGCCGTTCTTTCCAGGTTAGCAGTTTATTTCTGCATTAATCACCCTGACAGAGGCAAGGCAACTCAATTTTCTGCTTCTGTAGGTAGACACATCACTTTCTGTATAGCACTAGGCATGAAAAGGGCTGCGCTGGGCTTTGGTTACTGGTGTAATTGAAATGCTATCCACACTATAGGGTGCATTAAAGTCAGATAACGGCAGTTCCTGTGGCCAATTTAAGTAGCTTGACTTCCCTGGGAAAAAAAAAGAGAGAGAGAAAGAAAGAAAAAAAAATGGCCTGACAGATAAGGCAGACAAACTGGCTAATTCTCCAAGCATGTCTCTCATTGTGATCCTAGAAAAATGAGAAAAAAATGAATCACAGAACCACAAAATCAATTGACCCTCGGGTAGCTCATCAGGCAGCGAGCCTGATAAACCTAAAAGCTTTGTTAATGTCTGCCTGCCTGTATCCCACAGATAGAGCACTTTGTAAATGAACCTGCTTTGATAAATATATTAAGGAAAGCTGTGAATAAAGGCAGAGACTTCTCATTTGTAAATACAACCTCTGCTACATGGAATTAGAATGATAAAATGGAGTTCCATGTAATTAAGTTTGTATAAGGCCTGAAATCCGTGCAAATACTTTCCCTGAATTTTGAAAGAGAACTGTCAGTTCAATTAATCTGAACATCACCCCAAGAATGTGCTGAACAAAATTAAGCTGCTGATAAAACCTGGGCCAGTATTTTGATAAGTAATTCCTATATCATTTCTTGGCCACTGTGATCATTTTATTTAATCCTCTCCCCCTCCTTTTCCTCAGTTATCCTCTAAGCCACGTACAAAGGGTAGATGGTCCACACGCCATCCCAGGAATAATCTACCAAATCGCAAAGCTAAAAATGGGGAAAACCTTTTTGCCCTGCATTTGAAAAGAGAGAAATTAGGGTAAATAAATTGATGTTAGTAGAAATGAAAAGGCCTGAATCTACATCACCACTCAACGCCTAGACAAAAGGAACCTTCCAGAATCGGTATCAGGACTGTGCAGAAAACACAATAGTGTGGAACTATTTTCCACCGGAATGACATGGAAGAATTTGCGGCTCCATCTGAGACGCTGAAAGCCCCAGAAATGGGAAAAGTGGACAGAAAAGGGGAAAGAGAAAGAGGGCAGGGAATAAATCTTACAAAAACCATTTACCTAGGTTGCCTTTTTCTCTCCCTGAACACTACTTTCACACCGAAAGGTAGAAACACAGAGTTACCCTGCTCCAATTCTATTTGTTTCAGAAACAAACAAAGAGAACAATTATTTCGAAATCTCATTTCAGCCATGGGAGAAAGACATTGCTGGGCAGGTCACTCACCAGTTGTTTACTTGGAGAATTGTAAGTCCTGTGTCTTGCGCTAACTGCTTCTTCTGCTCTTCGGAAGGGTACGGATGCTAATGAAAAAACAAATGTTTTAAAGATGTATCAGAAGTTAAGAAAGAGTCACTTACTTCTAAGAATGAAACCACTGCTTGTGATTTCTTTAGCCTATGGCTTGGCTTTCCTAATGGTAGTTTAAAAATAATAAATAATAACCATGTCTGGAGAAATGTGGGCAGGGGTCAGAATTCAGAAATCACCATGACACCCACATTGCCAGGGTCATCCACTCGCTTCTGGCTCAGAGCGACCTGGTGGGACCCAGCAGAGCTGTTCCCTGAGAGTTCCGAAGCTGTACATCTTTGTGGAAGCAGAAAGCCTCCTCTTTTACCCAAAGCGTGGCTCGCAGATTTGAACTGCTGACCTGAGGGTGAGCAACCCAACTCGTAATCCACTGGATCGGCAGCTCCCATCTTCCAGCCGCAGCTTATAGGGTCAGCAGTGAAAACCAAGGGGTTTCATTTATTCACGTTCTCTAGTCAACGGGGAGGCAAGGCCTTTGGTGATGTCAGCTGTTCGCTACAACCACTTCGGTGGCCCTAAGGGAACTCGTTCCAGGCCCATTTAGTTTGCTCCCTAGGAAACCCACGTGAAGCCTTTAGTCTCCGTGATCTTTGTGCTATGACTCAGTGCAACCAGTATTTCCTAGTTCATTTGAGGTGATTAGGCAGTAAAAGTTTGAGTATTCTTGGAAGTCACGGCACCCGATTCAATTACAACCTGTGTCCTGACAAGGTACTTGTGCCGACTCCTTCAGGGGCCAGTCGAAGGGCTTTCCGTCTTACTGGTGACTGCCCTGGGTGGACGGGGTCACACACAAGAACCGCCCATCAGAAGAGCTCGATCTATGGTGTGCACTGCTTCAGACAGACATTTCACAGTTTATCTTCCAGCACAGGGAGCAAGTCTGAGAGTGAAGCCATGGTTCGGGGTGCTTGTAAGCTGCCCTACCGCCCATCACACTGCACCGACCGTTAAATTGATCGCTTCTCCCACTTTCAGCCCGCTTTCCTCTCTCACCCTGGATTCAAGGAGTGCTATTTCAGCATTGGACATTTACTTTAGGAGACACTCCGCTGGTATGTGTATCATGATTAAACATGTCTGTTAAGGAAGTCCTGGCTCGACAGTCACTGGATTTCTTTAAAAGAAAAACAAAAGTAAACTTTTATCCAGTACGTCAATGTCACTCAGGAACCAGAAAGCCTTCAATCACAGATATTTCCCAGCGACATTATTAAGAGGGTGACATGAGCCACAACAAAGTGCTCCATTCAGAGCGTTCTAGTCGCTCCAGTGTTTGAGAGCACGAATATTTCCCCTCATCTCAAGACGCTATTCTTCAGGTATTTCATCTTCCATAATAGCACACATTATCCAAAAATGTGTGTGAGTGCTTATTAGCAAACCCAAATGCCATTAGGTTAAACAAAACCCCCTGTGCAGCAAAAGGGGTTAACTAGATTTGTATTAATATAGAAGCCAGGCTTTTAATATTCTGCAAATGTTAACAAAGAAAGATGATAATGTTGAGTTAATATGGGTTAAGCATAAAATGAAAATAAATTTTTCTGATTGCGAGGTGTTGACACTTTTTTGGCTAGGGCCTCCAGCCTGTCCCTGAAAGCTGTGTAATTACAGAAGGCTTTTTGCCTCCTTCCCCCTCCTGCTTCGAGCCTGCCCACATTAGTAATGACCCCTTCACTGCTTCAAAAACCACTAATGGGCTTCAGCACGGGCAAGAAAAATGAACAGGATAAATTGGAATCCACAGTCCGTAATTTGCATCCTATGAGGCTGCTTTGGCCACTCACACTCATTCCTGGCCATCAATCGCTGCCTGTCAGGTGCTGCTCTCTGCCACCATGACAAATACTCCTGCTAACACTCGGATTCGTCCAAACAATGTAATTGTCCTCTATTCTCCTTTTGGTAATGGAGATAATAAATGACTGCACCCACAAGAAGAATTGCTCATCACAGGCACTGGGGTGGCTTCAAACTGGAAAAGGCCTAGAGTACAAATTTTAATGGACTGAAAACACTGAGCGGACGGGGAAAAAATCAGCACACACACACACACACACACACAGCAGAAATCCTTATCCTGGAATTGCCCTGCCACATTCAAGAAGGTGGCACCTTTCAACTTACTGTATCTCTAAGGTTTTGAAAACCCTAGGTTTAGAGGTCATTTGCCCGATGAGATATATTCAAACAGCAAAAATGAAAACAAGTCTACACCACAAGAGTACATGCGCATCTCCATCAGTAAGGTCTCCCAATGGGCTCTTTGCTGCTAGAGTGTTTTCTAATCCAGTTTGGATGTTTGATCTTGCTGACTGTTGTGATGTGTTCTCTCAAGACAATCTCCAGAGACATACACACAGGGGGGTGGGGGGGGGAGAGAGAGAGAGATTAAGATAAAATAAATGGTTCGAAGGCAGTGAAGGAAGCAGAAGAGTCGAGAGGTGGCATCGCAACAGAACCAACTCCTTTCAGTTTGATTGTAAATTTGATTGACAAGAATTCTTTCCAGTTTTTTTTAGAAATTTAATCAAATGACCACAGAATTACACAAACAGTGCATTTTATCTTGGGAATCCCGGAGCTGAACTTTCACTATGAAAGCACTTGCAAATTCCATCCATAACCATTGAAAAAAAATTGGGTTCTTACCAAAATGCACCTTGCGCAGATGGCTTTTTTTTTTTAATTAATAGGGAAGACCATGATATCCTTAACTTATTTGAATAATGTTCTGTGGTTTTTGAACATTCGTGATTCTATGCCCCTTTTCTACATGGAGTGGACTGTTTATCTGAGAGTGTTCTGGCAGCCAGCCACTATATTTCTAAAATGTAAAAATGGATGGAAAACAATCAGCTTTCGGAGGGATTGGAACTCTGGCAATGTGTTTTGGATTAATTTACAAATAGATGTATATATTTAAGGCCAAACTATGGAACTAGAGAATTCCTACTACATGGTCTATCATATGCATTCTTCTGCTTTATTAGAACAGACATCATATTGAAATAATAAACATGGGAAGCCTTCACTTCTTCTTTGATGTATATTACTAAATGTCTGAGTGGCTCAAATTTAAAATAAACTTCAGTATGTTTGCACTTGAAAACTGGAAGTAGACCACAGCAATAATTTGTTGTCAGTTTCCATATTCTTGGACAAAAGCTATCATTTAGTCTGTTCACTGTTGGGGGCCAACTCACTCTGGTTCAGTGGCCCAGAGGTGGCTCAACTTACTCCTAAGCACACACATCGTAACATGATAGCGATGATGAGGATTCAAGAGAGAACCAGAATAGGTCAAAAATGTTCACATCCCCAAGTAACTCTAAAGCCACTGTAGCCAGTTAAACAGAAGAAGCAGATTGCAAAGACCCTTGTACTCTGAATACTAACTGACAACGGTTATAAAACTTATTAAGATCTGTTTGGCTCATGACTCAATGGAGATAGAAAATGCCTTTCCTCTAATGACATATTTAAAAATAAGATATGATCATTGTGTAGGATATTGACCTCAAATAGGCCTAATTTAAGTTTTTGTGGGTTTTTTTCTTTCTTTCCCCTGTTTTTTTGGGGGGTGGGGTGTGGGGTTCTCCTCTTTGAGGGTTTCTCAAGTACATGGAAATAGATTTCAATGTCCTTAAAAATACATAAGTGAAGCAATGTTTGTGGTAAAACCACCTTATAATTTTCTTCTTGATGAACTCTTCAATTATGTTCACAATTGAATCCACTTGTCAAGAACTTTCATACAGACTGTTTTATGTCTATATTGAAAGGATTGAGATTTAAATTTTAAGATACTTTAAGTGTGCTTCTTCATTTCACCTCCTGAATTAGAAGTGTACAATAAATTTTAAAAGTAGAACTTATTTATTTCTCTTTTTAGTTCTGTTGGAATTTATTTTATGTATTTTGGAGCTCTGTAATTGGGTGCATGCATATTGTTATTGTTACATCTTCTTATGGGGCTGATGCTTTAATCCTTATCAAAACCAACCAAATGTCTATTAACTGGATCATAATTCAAAACCAAACTTGCGGCCCATCAAGCCGATTCTGACTCATAGCGACCCTTCAAGACAAAGGAGAATTGTTCCTGTGTTGTTGGTTTTTTTCTCGGAGGCTTTAAATCCTTACGGGAGTAGAAAACTATTCATCTTTCTCTCTCAGAGTAGCTGGTGGATTTAAACTGCTGATCTTGTGGTTGGGAGCTCTACCCATAACCCCCTACACCACTAGGTCAAAGCTAATTAAAATGAAGTGTTTTCTTATCAAGGCTGTCCTATATACTGTTGGGTAAAAAGGAAACTGCAGGACAATATGAATCACCCTCTTTTTTGTTAGAGAGAGTGTGAGTGAGACAGAGGTATTAAATCTGCTGTCAGCAGAGCAAAAACATCTAGAAAAATATGCTTTGAATAGTGGTTCGTGTTGCTTAGGAGGGAAGGTGTAAGCTTCTTATTTTTGCGCATCTATCCCTGATCTGTTTGCAAGTTCAGGCGACAGTGGGTTGAGCACTGGGCTGCTAACTAAAAGGTCAGTGGTGGAACCCACTCCTCTGAGAGAGGAAGATGAGGGAGTCTGCCTGCAAGAAGATTTATAGCCTCTAGAGCTTAGACACATGGTAACTTGGATGAAAGGGAAGGCGACGTACAATCAGAGGGAGACTAGCAAAAAATACTATGGGGCAGGGAAGACAATGGGAGGAGTGTGAGAGTTATAGCACCCGGGATAAATTCTGTTACACAGACAATTTTGCTATAATGGTGATCTATGAGTAGATGCATGAATAGACACGCAGGCTGAACAGATGTAGGAGGGAGAGTGGGGCTATATCCACAAGTATATTTATATATAGGTTTGACAGAGGAAATTTGTCTATGAGTATTTACCTTTGCTCCAAATATATCCACAAATGGCACAGAGCACACACACGGGGCAACGTTATGAAAACTTCTTAGATATAAACTAACACCTTGAGGGAATGAGACACTGATTCTGGGGCCCCAGGACCATACTCTCGGGGGACAGCAAGGTCAATTGGCATAGCCTAGCCACCAAGACAGTGGTCTACATTTTTAAGGCGCTGACTAGTGACTGCGGTCTGAAAAGCTTGTGAGCGGCCGTGTAAGGTGCAGGTACTGGTCTCTCCTGAACTGGAGGAAAGAAGAGCGACCACAAGCAAAGACATAGGGGAACAATCAGTTCAATGAACTACCTGGCCAAATGAGTTGAGCATCAGTCTCCAAGACCTTGAGTCCAGAAGAACTACATGGTGCCTGCCTCCCACTGTCATCTACTCTGAAAGGATCACCTTAGAAGACCCTAGATAGAATGGGGCAGGGTAAAACTCAAAATCATAAAAAAAATACCAGACTTATTGGCTATACAGATGCTGGTGAAAATGTCAAGTTACAGGCCTTGGTCACCCTTCAGATCAGGTCACGTTCTGAACTGATCTCCACTCTGTGGCTCAATTTTCGGCCAAATAAAGGTGGGGTTCATAGCACTGGTGAAGTCTTTACACCTTTGAACAATCAATTACTTGAGACCCAACCGGCAGCATTTACCCGAGAACAAAGTTCTGAAGGATTGGGAAAAGAAGAAGTGGAAAAGGAAACACAGGCAGGGCGCGAGATTCCATGGAGGGGACTGCTCTCCAAGAGAGGAAACAAAAGGTGCATAAATGCCAAACTGATGATCTGCTCGGTCAACCTTCCCCCAAGTCACAAGGAAAAGTGTTTGGAAAAGATGTAAAATCTTGGGAACCCTATAGGAGAGTTCCTCTCTACACTCGGAGCTCACGGAGACCAAATGGATGGCAGTGGGTAGTTTGTCTACACGTGTATTGCTCCAAACTAAGTTTCTAATCCAATGTCAATAGAAAAATTGTAACTCACTTTATTGTTACTCTAAGTTATTTATACTCTCCATATCTTAAAAAAACTGTAGTGAATTAAATTTTTACACAATTAGTTATTCTGTTGTGTTGTGATTTTTAAATGAATGCTTTTAGGAGCAGAACATCTCTAGTGTTTATCCTTTCAATAACTTTCTTTCCACATAACTTTGACTCATTTGCTGGTTCACAAAGCTCACTAGATATGCGCTTTGAAGAGTGGGCAACATGCAAATTGTCTAATTACGTCTATGGTGATGTGATGCAGCCAATTTAGGCAAGTTGGTGAGTTTGCATGAAGACTTAGAAACTAGTCATTATGATGACTGATTCCTTTGCCCCATGTCCCTCCATAAAACCAAATATTGTATAGAGTTAATCCAGGTGACCTTTAATGAGCATGACTCAACTCATGTATGACACCATCAGAGCAATTTCCTCAATGTGGACAATAAAACTTATTAGAGAAGGCATCACCTACTACTCTGAAACCATGCTTTCTACATTGGGTATAAACTGGTGTGCTGAGAACTTAACCTCTGAATAAATAAGTACGCTTTCCCAGAACGTCAAATTAATTAAATGGTCATCGAGTTAACATCTTACTCTATGTACATAATAATGCATATACTATGAATAGAAGATATGCTTCATGAATTTTTAAAAATGAGGATTAGAATTCAGGCTTATTTGATTAAATCCTGAATTCTTTTTAATCTCTAGAATATGTAGTAATATATATATATATATATATATATATATATATATATATATATATATATATATATATATATATATATATATATATTTGAAAATATGTTCTTTTTTGTCTTCTTTCCAAAAGCATATCATTGGGAGCTATACAGATAGCTCATTCCACTTTTCATGAGTTTTGAAGACAAACAATCATATTCTAAATTTATCTCATCTTCTGAGTTGGAGATCTTCTCTGCTCTAAGCGCCTTACAGCCATTTACTTGGTCCTAATGAATTTTAACATTTAATCATTACTTCAGATGCCACTGTCTCAAACACTTTGTTGCTACGAAGGATAAACTTTGGAGGCCTGGTGGCGTACTGCATTGAGTTAGGCGACTAACACCAGGGTTAGCAATTCCAACTCATCAGTTTCTCCCAAGGAGGAAGATGAGGCTTTCTGCTCCCATGCAAGTTCCGTCTTGGAAACGCACCAGGAGAGGCGTACTCTGTCCTTTAGGGAGCCTGTGAGTCAGAATGGCCGCAATGACAGTGAAGAAAATATAAACTCCCAGAAGGTAAACATTTTTGGTTTTAAAACTTCTTTTGTGACTCCTCTTCTCTGCCAGTGACTCAAAAGTTAGAACGAATGAGGGGGTGCGGGGGAGACAAACTCTTAGTTAAGCTTTGTCCGAAGTTATACCACTACACACAGGCACTGTGTTGACAAAATGAAGAAGTGACGTTAGCTAACCATCAGAATCCTTCCACCAACTCCAAGTCTTTTTTTTTTAAATTCAAGCTACACATGGGCTATGGACTATCTTTAGAGATTATCATAAAATTTAATGTTTCACAAGAGCCCGAGTGGAGCCTGCGCATTGGACTGAGGATAACTGAGTGGAGAACCTCCTAGACCCAGGAGGAGCGCGTTGTAACACTACCTCGGTAGTTCTTGAACTTGGATTTTAACTAGTTTTGCCAAGACACGTGGAGATCTCCAAGATATGCTAGTCCCCACACATGCTGGGACAAAGACAATTCCCCTGCATGGTCAGGGGGAGAAGTCTATTGGTGGACCCTGGATATAGAATGATAGACTCTCCTTTATTGTGAAATAATAAATGTCTGTGTACTAAAAAATAAAAATAAATAAAAATTTAATGTTTCATTCTAAGTCTCATTCCCCCCCTCTCTTTCATTACACATATACCCCTCTCAGAAAGTGCTGAGCTGCCAACCACTCCATCTGAACACAGTACAAAGCCTTCGCTACCGTACTGCCAACGGGACTTCAGTTCCTACCTAAAGCATGTCTACACCAAACAGCACGTGGCTCCTGCATTCTGTAACTATGTTTAAACCCCCGAGTGCTCCCTGCGTCGCTCACTCTCAGGGTCAGAAGCACAAACTGTGAGAGTTACAAGGATCTGCGGACACAGCTCCTGGGGTTGGTGTCGAATTTATATGGTCGAGGAAACCAAGGCCCACTAGGCTTTAATAACATGAAATAGTTACAAAAACATAACCATCAAAAAGTTGGGGGTAAGACCTGAGACAACCTCCTAGCACCTCACATTGAGCGAAGCACCTTTCCACTCGAGCATTAAAACCTTTCCCTGGAATGCCATTTCCTCTTTCTGTTGGGAATCCCACGCGATTCTGCTTTTGGGAGGTGCTCCAGCTGTCTAAGTGACCCAAGCTTAAGCAGTCAACGTGGTCAATCATGTTTGTTGCATCAAAAACGGAGCCCAGGTTAGGTTAGTGGAGTCAATTATGGGACTGTCAGTCCAAGGTGTCCTCTATTCACCACGGTTGCTAACCTGGGAAAATATGTGCCTGGAATTGCAGATAGCTATTGCTGCCGTCAAATGAGGAAATGATACCCACACCGACAAAAGCAGATCCAAACCGATAGAATGACTGAATCCCTGTCCTGACACTCTGTTTGTACTTGACCTGAAGCTTGACCTGAAATTAGCTATGTTAAAGTTTCAGTCACTTGAGCCAATAACTTAATCCTAATGTGCACGACACTGTTTAGACTACCTGAGATTTTCTCTGCTTATTCCCTTTTACCTATTACATAAAAGTGGTTTATTGCTTTAGATATAGATAGATAGATAGATAGATGATAGATAGATAGATAGATAGATAGATAGATAAAAAACAGCAAATGGATGAGGAGGAAGAGGGAAGTTTAAGTTAAACATGGCAAAAACAGCACCTTGAGGACATGGTACTAAGAAAGAAAATGTTTCTCAGAGTCGGGATCCTAATAGATTAAAAAAAATCACACAACTTTGAAAATTGAACAGCCCTGGAATTTAGTTTCCTTCCCAATGAGAACATTCATCTGCTGGCTGAGAGGTGAAATCCAGTCAAGAGGAATCTACCAGCAAAATGGGCTATTCACTAGCAGCTCACCCGGTGGCTTCTAGGAGAACCCAGTGGCCCCTGTCTGGAAACATGGGCTTGGCAAGTAGAAGTGGGCTACACATAGGGTTGTTAATCACAAGGTCGGCAGTTCAAAACCACCAGCCGCTCTGTGGGAGAAATACGAGGCTTTCTACTCCCCTAACAATTTACAGTCATGAAAACCCACAGGGGCAGTTCTACTCTGTCCTCTAGGGTTTCTGTGAGTCAGCACGGACTTGATAGCAGCTAGTGACTGAATACGTGTGGGTGGATGCATCATTTCTGAATGTGATACTGTTTTATGATAGCAAGGACTGGCTGTGCCATGTATATGATACATAAATATCCAGATAAAAATGGAAAGATTCAGACAGCCATTTAACTGTTTTATCGACACACTATTTGGATATTTGAAAACATCTCCTGAATTTTTCACTTTTCATCCAGATGTTTGGTGTCATGGAAACGCAGATCTCAGATTCAAATTAGTAGTGGATTTTTTTTTCTAGTGCCAGATGTATATTTGGGAGGAAGAAAATGTAGCTATTTCAGGAGGATTCATTTCCATTTGCGTTTACATGGGAGTAAATACATTGAGTTATAATCATCACATCCTTTGAAATTCAGGTTAGAGAGATTTTAATAATAGTTAGATCCTGAGAGCTTAGCACATTTGTTTGATACTTAGAGCCTTGGCAAGAAGACCTCATTAAGAAGAGTAAAGAGAAGAGGAAAGAGAAAGGCCCAGTCTCTTCTGAAGTTAAGCTAAAGGGATACCGAAGGAGCCTGATGGATTAGCATACAGAGATTTTAAGAACTATTATTAAATGTAATACGACCAAGATGTAGATAAAGCAGGAAAACTGAGAAAGAATTTTAAGATGTTTCGGGACTAAGAAAAAATTGTACTCCATATGCAAGAAGTGTTACATTTGCAGAGTTTAATAGTCCAAGCGCATTGCTATGTGCTGGATCTCTATGTGAATTAAGTGAAACTCAGATACAATCAACACCCATTCTACTTCCTAAAGGTACAGAAAAATCATGTCAGACAAAGGCTTTGCCAATAAGATTCAGATTTTTAATCACAGCTATAATAATTACTTTTGCCATTGGTTGAATCTATAAAAGCTCAGCACAGCCTTATTTTGAAAATAATGGAAATATATTCCTAAGGCTAGCGAAAGATAATTTTTATTTAACATTTGTTAGGATGCTCCCATAAGCTGCTTGGCCATGCATGTCATGCTGCCTCCTTGGCTAATGGGTAATCTTACTAAATGAGCCCAAAGCCACAAATAAGGCCTTGACTCATTTAACAATCATTTCACATTTCCACACTATGACCAAATTAATATTTTATGGGGCCACTCTGCTCCTACAACGAGACCACTTTTCCAAAAAATTGAATTTTGTGCTTATTTATTTTATGGATCATTTACTGAGACAGATTTCAAAACAGGTTTAGGCTATTTAGATTTTTCAGTGAGCCGCAAAAGAAAAACTTACAGACTCGGAAATTTGGAAATAGAAAAGCCATCAGAGGTCATCTAATTCAAACTTCTCATTTTGTGCCTAAGGAAACTGAGGCGAGGCGGCTTACCGAAGCTGAGTTGGCTTCCTCCGTTTCCCGGAGATCCCCGGTTTCCTCAGGCAGAAAGAATCTCACATTCACAACAACATCGCGGAGAACACTTCACAGGGAACATCTCATTTGAAACATTGAGGGATTAGGGAAATCAAATCCAGATTTCATTCTGTAAATGACTCCAGAGCTTAGGTGTCCCTGGACTACCCTGTATTTTTCTATTTATCACACTATGTGGTGAACACTTTGTCTCATTTCCTTAACCGGCTTTGTGGTTCCTGAGAGAAGATTAAAAAAAGAATAAAACATACCCTTATTCTATCAAGTTGATGTCAACCCACAGTGACCCTATAGGACAGGGTAGAACTGCCCCCGTGAGTTTCCAAGACTGTAACTACTTGACTCTCTCCTGCCAAGTGACTAGTGATTTCAAACCACCAACCTTGTCGATTGCAGCTCAAGGCGTAACCACTACGCCACTGGGGCTCAGTGAGTGCAGGTGTGGCTTATGCTTCCCTTCCAAGATGCAGTTCCCTGACTTGGCATGCACGTGAGAGTAGTCAAGTAAATATGTGTGGAATAGACCAAGTTGGGAAATGCAAGCAGATTGATTCTTTGTATCCTAAAATGTGGTTTTCAAGACTCGGGTAGCAAAATCTGAAGGAAAAATGTAAGAAAGATGCCACTAACACTGATCTCGTGTCCACATCAAATTTGAAGTAGTGAAAATCAGTTCTTATTTAAAACCAGAGTCAAGCTTACATGGGCAAACGATTTGAGGATATACCGGTAGATCCAAGGGGCAACATTTAAGAAGCTGTGGATGAGGAACAATGCATGTGGCCTTTCATTAATATTTGATTTGTTTTTGTTTTTAAAAGTTAAAAAAGAGAAAAGAAATAATTGTTTAAAAACCCAAACCAAACCCGTTGCTGTGGAGTCAATTTCAACTCAGAGCAACCACACATGTATGACAGAGTGGAATTACGTTCCATAGAGTCTGATTGACTGTAAACGTTATGAAAAGCATCACCAGGCCTTTCTTCCGCCATGCTATTAAAGAGGTCCAATCTGCCAACCTTTCATATAGCAGTTAAGAGCAAGGCACTTGCTCCAGCCAGGGACTGCGAGTGGGAAAAAAGCCCACAAAGTTGTTTTAAAACAAGTATCTTAGTATAGCCTAGGAGAGTTATATAATGTCTAGACAGCTGAAATACTTGTATCTAATCTCAGGACAACAATCCTACTTAACTGGCTCGGGCACATCGTCAGAAGAAGCAGAGCTGGACAGAAATGAGGGTTAGTGGGAGGTCCATTTCTCTAATAGCATGAAAAACAGTCTGGGTGAAAAAAAAGGGGGATAAATATGAAAAATATTATTAAGCAAGATGAGGAGCTACAATGAACAGTTGCGGAGAGTTTTAGTCACATGTCATTTGCATGGACCAAGCTCTAAGTAATTTAGTCAGATTTGTCTTCAGAATGTACTGAACGTCCATTTTGTCAAGAGAAAGCTAACAGGACTTTAAAGGGGAAGGGATTATATAAAGAAACCTGGAGTTATCTTTTTTATCCCCCCCCCCCAAAAGGTTATAATCTAGAGAGCAAGCCATGGGCTTGTTGTAGTATTATCTTTTCCACTGGTTGAAAAGCGCAGGATAAGAGAATGGGTTGATGATAAGTGAAGGAGTCATGCAAGCAAGGAGGAAGTCGCTGGAAACGAATGACTTCGTGTGATGGACGGCAGTAGTTAGACAAATAAACGACCAAACTTCCTACCACAGCTGATACCATTCGATGGAGAAGCTTTCAATCAGAGTCGATTGAAGAGTTGAGGGGAAGAAAAACATCTCTTTTGAATTCTAAGTTCATCAGTAGAAAAACTGTATGGTATCGAGAGTTGTTCAAAGGTTTAGGTCCCCCTCCCCTAAAAAATACAGAGTTACTGTATGAAAATGAGTCTTGGATATAACTATATACTTCTTTGTACAGCCATTAAAAAAGGGAGGGACTTAAAACACTGATTTTTTTTTGTTTTTGTTTAACTATAGTCCCAGAATCCTAAAGCACTTTGGAATTTTTCTGATATCTTAAAATATATGAAAAAGATCACATGCCAACCCGTCCAGAAAATACCATAAAGACATTACCCATATCTTCACATTAGTTATGATGAACAGACGTAGTTAATGAAACTACGTGATATCTTAAGAAGAAGACCTTTAACTGGGCCCTTACAAAAAGGTCAGTTAGCAGTATTTATTTTAGGATTCTCCCTGCTTTATCTTATCAATTTGTTTTTCCTTCCCTTTTTTAAAAGAGCAGCCTGTGCAGTGAAAGTTAATTAAATCAAGACAGAGACAGCACAAGGTACTGCATTTATCTAACTCTGTGCTTACACAGGGCTCTTTACTATTTTACCTAAGCTCTAGCATACAAGAACACCTTAAATAGACGATTTCTTTTCACTTGCTTCTTAATTGTATGTTGTTGTTGTTAACAATGTATATAGCAAAACATACACCGATTCAAGTTTCTCCATGGAAAATATAGTGACACAGATTACAGTCTTTCTATGGTGCCACCATACCTAAGCTCCTTTTCAGGGCTGTTGCTCCCTTATAAATGCACTCCCCCTCCCCCTCCCCCTCGGGTTTCCACCTAATCTTTTCCGTTGCTGTTGTCAGGTTGATCCCATATAGATAGTTGCTAACAGAGCAGAATGCTTCGGGCAGAACGCCTTATTGCCATCGTGAGGTGCCATCCTGAGCTGGTTCTCATCCAGAGCAACCCTGAGACCCACAGAAGGAACACTGCTCAGGCCTCTGCTAGCCTCACAGTGGGGGTCGGTTTGAGGCCCCTGCAGCAGCCCCAGCGTCAGTCCAGTAAGAGAGAGGGCCTTCCTCTCTCTTACTGACCCTCTACATCATGTCCTTCCCCAGGGACTGGTCTCTCTTGATACCATGTCCAATGTGTGGCTCAGTTTTAAGCTGACCTCAGGAGATGTTTTTGGTTTAAAGTTTAAAGACAATAGCTCCAGGGCTCTGTTCACCCACACGACTTCAGAGAGTTTAGAGTCCCTAAGAATTGGAAGTGGTGCTCTGCATTTCACCTCTTTCAAGCAGGATTCTTCTATGAAATCTTTGATTAAAATGTTCAGTAATGACAAGTGAACACCTTCCAATTCTTCTCGTACCTAGACAAAGAGGAAGTTGTACACAGAGGTAATTAGCCTCCCGTTCCGTATATGTTCCCTGGTGCTGACTTTCTTCCTATTACTCCAGCGGACCGGAGCACAATTGTTCCTAGCAGAGCCGCTTGCACACTTTTAAAATCCCAAGTACTATGCAATGAACGAGGTGGTAGAACAGAATCATTAAACATATTCTTAAGCCACTGAGACATCCCCTGAACCCATGACCCTAGGCCTCTCCAATCCAAAGAAACCAATCTCACCAAGTGTTTGGCTGTATATAAGCAGACTCGGGAGCTACCTTCCCCCTACTTCCTGTAAATAGATTTATCACACGACCAGTTACTAATTTAACTCTTTACAGCTGAGCGACCTCTCGGCAGTAATTATAATAATCAGGTGTGCAACTTTAACCAATGGGGTTTCTCCATCATCTTCCACACCGCTTTGCTCCCCGCCTTCCTGACTCTAGCCACCATTGGCTCTTTCTCTTAGTGAGGTTATCCACTACTTATCTTTGGGTGTTTGCCAATTATGCTCAGCACAATGTCTTCGTGCACAATCCATCCTGCAGCATATTCCAGGACTTCACCTCTCCTACCGACTGAGTGGTATTCCGGTGTATATATTAGCACATTTTTCTTCATGTACCTGATGATGACATTATCTATACCTGTCAGCTGTCCCTCAGGACTACTGTGAGTAGTACAGCTAGACCACAAATTCCTGGACAAGGTAGCTTTGTTTTGAAATTCAATTAACGGGACTGGGAACATTGAATTCCACATGCAGAAAAACGAAACAGTCCATGTCACACACAACACACAAAAACAAAGGTAAAATTAATTAAGTTCTTAAACGCAAATTAAAAACATAAAATTTGTAGAAGAGAGAGCAGAAAATATTCTGCCGGGACTGCTTTTTTTTTTCTCCCAACAATCGATTATCTAATGTAATATCTAAAGCACAAACAATAAAAGACAAAATAAAGAAAAAAGACCTCTTTAAAATGAAAACCTACTTTTTCTCATGAAAAAAACATTACCTTAAAAGTGTAAATACAAGGTACTATGTTAGAATCTCTTCAGAAACCTTGTATGTGACAAGCATCTCATAACCATATAAATATGAACAGAGCTTCCACAATTTAAAACCAATGGACAATCTAATCATACAGTAGGCAAGGACACAAGTAGACTTTTATCAAAGAGGACATTCACATGTCCCCAAAAGACAAGAAAAGATGCTCTACATCATTGGCCACCAGAAAGCAACAAAACAAAACCTCACTGCCATTGAGTCGATGCTGACATTAACTCACTGGCGACCAGATGTGGGTTTCCAAGACTACAACTGCTCATGGGAATAAAAGCCCAGTCTTGGCTCCTGCAGGGCTGCTGGTGGTTTCAAACTGCCAACCATGTAGATCGCAGCCCAGTGCGTAACCACTATGCCACCCGGACTGCCTTCCCGCTAGGATGTCTAAGATAAAAACAAAACCACACGTAACAACAAAAAAAGCAGATACGCTTCTTACCCCATTAAGTGGGCTTAGTGTCCTTGTCAAAAACCAGGTGACTGTGGATGTGTGGGGACTGAGTGACACTGCACACCAGTACCAGCCGGTTTTGATTACTACAGCTGTGCAGAACTATTTAAAATGAGGAAATCCAAGTGATTTTTGTTGACTTGGGGACTCTGCAACTTTGCTAAATTCTTCTATTAGCTCTAGAAGGTTTCCTGTGGACCCTTCGGAATTTTCTACATACAAGATTCATATGGAGTTACATCATCTATAAATAGAAATAATTTAACTTCTTTTTCAAGACAGTAACATTATACTTCATTTTTCTACTCTTATTGCTCTGGCTAGAATTTTTCTATACAACATATACCAGAAGTAGTGAGAGAGGACACCCTTGTTCTTGTCCCCAATTTCAAACAGGAAGTTTTTTTTCATATATGCCTGGAATCAGTGAGGGATTTCCTTTCCATATCAATCTTCTCCAGGGTTTTTATCACAAAAGGGAGTTGGAATTTATCGAATACTTTTTTTTCTGCATCCATAAAGATGAGCATCTCTATATGGTTCTTTTCCTTTGAGAACAATGTAACATACCACTTGATGTGGTATATTTTACTGACAGACGTTTCTAATGTCGAACCATGCCTATATTCCTTGAGTATATCGCACTTGGCCATGATGTTTGCCTCGTATATACTGGGTGTCTTTGTTGACGAGTATTTTGTTAAGCATTTTCCATCAATATTTTAAAGAATTTTTAAATATTTTAAAATATTGAAGTATCTTTCCTTCTCTATCTTTGCAAAGACTTACACAATATTCATGTAGATTCTTTGGTAGAATTCCAAAACAAAGCTATCTTGCCCAAGAATTTGTGGTCTGGGCAGGGATTGCTGATTTGATGGCTTCACTTGTAGGTCTGTGGAGACTTTTGTATACCCTCTGCATCCATTGGGGTAGGTTGTATGCTCCTGAGAATCTGTCCATTTCACTTGCTTATCCAGGGAGTTGCTGAAAGTTATGCATATTATCCTATCATTAGTCTCTATTTCCACTGGGTCAGTTATAATATCCTTCTTGTTATTTTTAAAAATTTGAATCTTCTCTCTTCTTTGGCTATCTCATGAAGGATTTGTAAATTTTATTGATTTTTTCACCGTCTACTTTGATTGATTCTCTCTACTGTGTTTTTGTTTAAAATTTTATTTATGCATCGATCATTGCTATTTACTTTCTTCTGGTAGGCCTAGGCGTAGTTTGTTCTTCTCTTGGTAGCTCCTGGAACTATCCATTTTGGCTGGAATTTTAGATTTTTTTCATATATATATATGTTCTAATTGCTATTAATTTGCCTTTGAGTACTGTTTTTTTTTTTTTTTTTTTTGTAGTTTGTTCAAGGATCGTTTGTTGGCCCTTAGGAGTGTTTTTCAGTCCAGTCTGTTGGGGCACCATGCCCTGGCCCCAAAGTCCACTTTCAGCATTCTCTTGCTGTCCCGCTGCACTCCCCCAGTGCTTTGCCTCGGTGTGGTGGGATCAGGTCAGGTGCAATTCCCACACTGTGTCTCAGGTGCTGTCCCCTGTATCGCCCTTAGTCACTGATTGGCATCATTTCTCATAGTGGGGCCAGCCATGTTGTTCTCTCTGTGGACTGGCTGCTCTACTCAGGAACATCATCATCACGGCCTGGTGGGCCAGGCTGTGCTCCACTCTCTCCTCCTGCCCCTTCCATCTGCTCCCGTGTGCTCTGATCAGATATGTCCATCTCCCAGAGCTGCAGAGTCAATGTCATCCTTTGAAACAAATTCTTTTCGGGGGAGGGGCAGGAATCCACTTAATTTATGGTGCTGGGGCCAGCCTTGAGTACTGGTTTTACTGCTCCCTGTAAGTTGTGCTTTCATTTTCATTTGACTAAGAAATTTGTGATTTCACTTGGACTTCTTCCTTAACCCATTGGTAATTTGATAATAGGTTGTTTAATTTTCATATTTATGCATGTTTCCAGTTTTTTCTCCCTTCTGTTATAATCAATGATTGATGATTATAGCTTCACTTACTCAATTGTGGTCAGAAACAATACTTTATGATTTCAATCTTTTAAAATTTATCAAGACTTGTTTTGTGATTAAACTCTATTCCAGAGGATGTTGCATGTGCACTAGAGTAGGGTGTACATTATTCTATTTCAGAGGGGCTCTATATGTGTCTGGTAAGTTTAGTTGGTTTTTAAATATCATTCGGGTCCTCTGTTTCCTTATTGAATTTCTTTGAAAATAGTGTTTCTTTGAAAACAGTGCTTTGAAGTTTTCAACTATCATTCATTTACTATCTATAGCTCTCTTCAATTCCATCAGTGTTTGCTTTATATATTTAGGGGCCCCAATGCTGATTGCATATATATTTACAATAGTTATTACTTTTTGTTCTTGAGAAATCAACCCTTTTATCACCATAATAATAGGAACTCTGGTGGTGTGGTGGTTACAGGTTGGGCTGGTAACCGCAAGATCAGCAGTTCGAAACCACCAGCTGCTCTGAGGGAGAAAGGGAAGCTTTCTCACCCTGTAAAGGATTACAGACTTGGAAACCCACAGGGGCACTTCTACTCTGTCCTATAAGATCATTATGAGTTGTCATCAACTCATTTGTAGTGAATTTAGAGTTTGGGTTTTTACCATTATCTTACGTCCACTTTGTCTTGAAGTCTGCTTCATCTGAAATCAAGATTGACCACCAAGCTACCTTTTGGCTAATATTTGCATGGAATATTTTCTTCTGTGCTTTCACTATCTGTTTATTTGTGTCCTTGGGTTTAAGGTGTATTTCTTATAATCAGTGCATAGTTGGATCATGTTTTTCCTTTTATCCATTCTGCCACATTCTACATTTTAGTTGTTCTATTTAGTTAGTCCATTTATATTTTCTGTGACTGCTGATAAGAGTTATTTGCTTCTGCTATTTGTGTGTGTATGTGTGCACATACAACTTAAGCCTTTTTTTCCTTTGGTACTGCTTGATTTTCTGTTTATTGGTTTATTTTAGTGAGTTTTTGGATTCCATTCTCCTTTCTTTTCATGGCCTCAAAAAGTATATTTTCTTAGTGTTGATTGTGAATGATATTTAAAAGCCTGTATTTATGACATTGTAGAATAAATTGGTACCAATTTAAGTAACATACAAAAAATTCTATCTGCCCTCTCCCCGGCTTTTGTTGTTATTACTGATCACATCTTTAGATTCATGTGCCCAGAAACATCATCTTATTCTTGACTTTTATGCATTTGCTACTGAAAAATAGGCAGGACAGAATACTTAGAATAATCCAGCATGAATACTGCTTGGCCTCCTTATACTTGGCCATGGGATTCCTTTTAGTGGTGCTCTGTGTGTACGGCTCTGAGTTACTTTCAAGCATCTTTTCTTTTCCATCGCCACGACACCCAACCGTATTGTTGGGAGGGTCAAATATGAATGCTCTCGTCTTCTTTTTGTCTGGGAATGTCCTAAAATCCATCTTGTTCTTAGAGGATAGTTTTGCTGGTTGACAGGTTTTGCTTTGTTTCTTTCAGCATTTTAAATGACATTGTCTTCAAGCTCTCACTGTTTCTTCGGCAAAGTCAGCACTGAGTTTTATTGTGAATCTTCGTATGTAACTGTTTGCGCATCTTTTATTGCTTTCAGGATTCCCCCTTTTTCTTTAATTTTTTCCTGAGGCTAACTATGATGCATGTTGGGGTGCATTTCTTGATAGACGAGTTGGGGTCTTGGAGTTTCTTGAATTCATAAATAGATTTACTTCATTAGATTGGGAAATTTGTCTGGCGTGACTTTTTCAAATATGCTTTCTGATCCCAATTCTCTCTCCTGGAATTCCCAAGATGTATATATTAGGTTTGTAGGTATTGTCCCATAAACCCCTTAAACTGTGCTCAGCTTTTTGAATTTCCATTCTTATTGGTCGTCAGTGTCTGTAACTTTAACTGTCTTATCCTCTTGTTTGCTATTCTTTTGCCTAGCTAAGTCTGTGACTAGGTCCTTCTACTGTGTTTCGTATTTCAGTCACCATGTCCCTTGTGGTTTGCATACTTTTTTTTTAGATTCTCATTTTGTTCCTGCATTTCCCCTTATTTCTTTGACCTCTTTGTCTGTTTTCTCTTCTTAAATTATGCATAATATTATTGTATTCCTACTTCTCCCCCAGCCCTGAGTATGTGGACATCCCTAGACACACTCCTCTTTGTGTTCATTTGGGCCACTCTTTCTCTGTTCTTTTCATGTCATATGACCATTATTATCTTTATTTGGTTTGGGGGACGTTGGAATTTTCTAGGGTGATAGTGTTTTCAGTTTTCACCAATATTTGGCTTCTTTAACGACACCACTTGCTGTAAGCAACTCTTAGGTGGGCAGGATCTTCTGCCTTTGCTTCCCATTTCCTCTCTCTCTGGCTTACCTGGGACTTTTTCTTTCAGCGTCAATCTCTCACAAATCCAGCAGAGAACACATGGCGGTCACTGTGCCCAGCAGCAGACAGTCACTGCTCACGAGCGATATCTTATGCTAATCTTAAATATAGAATATTTCTAATTAGATTTTTTTAAGTACCGCTTTGTGAGTTTCCAATTTGTACTTGGAGTAAAGCAAGTCATCAGTGAATACAATGCCTTTGGAACATCTTCTCCCCATACATATGGATATATATTCTCCTAGTAATTAAATATAAGAGCATAATCTGTCTTCAACAAACCTTTCCCACTCTCCACTCCCCCCAAACGAAGAAATATAGACACATGTATCTTCATGGATTTGGGTATCTATTGGCTGACTATTCAATCATTTGAGCTAAAACTGGTTAAATATTAAAATAGCAAAACATTTGGAAATATTTAATCTTTTACCATAGCAATTGAATGCTGTGTTGAGTAACTTCAAATAAATTTGAATCTTATAATATTGCTACAGAAATTAAAAGGAATATATATATATATATATATATATATATATATATATATATATATAGATGTGGCAGCTATATAATCTGTCAACTTGAGCAAAGGGGTGGAGTCTAGCCTGTCAATCAGGTCACAGCTAATGAGGCCTCTGTGTGCGCATGGGCTTCTTCTGAGGATTCTGGGAACTCCTGTCTTCCTTCCTGCAGGCGGAACACACACTCTCTCTGTGGGAGACTCCTGTTGACAAACCACTTGCAGCTTGGCTGATGGAACCAAAGCCCTGGGCCTGCAGGAGCCATGTGGAAACCCACACCTGTGCTGAGATCCTTCCGCCGCCACTGGATCCACAAGACTTTCCACCCACCGGCCGGTGATCTGCACTCAGCATCATGGCATGTATTGTGTGAGTCTGAAGAGGAATTCACAGACGGGTATTGTACATATGGGCTAACATCGGCCTTAGGGACTTGATCTAGACGGGGATAGTTTCTTAATATACAATGATTCTTTTATATAAAGTTCTTTCTTGTACACATATGAGTGCTCTGGATTTTTCTAGTCAACCTAGACTAACACAATAGGTTAGAGATCTGGGCATGTGGCTATTTGTTTCCCACTATAGAGAGCAAATTAGACAATATTGACAAAGGGTTCCCCTTTGTTTGAGGAACCACAGTGAGAGAAAGGGATCTTCAAATTACATCTCAACCATATTCACATCTGCTGGTCAACTTGAATGAAATAAAGGGGAAAGGGGAAATGAGGATCATATTTAAACTATAAATGCGTAAAACTCAGTCCAATATGGGGTAAAAAAATGATAGAATTCAGAATCTACCACTTATTTCTTATGATTTATCTGTAAGAAACTGGTACAATATATTTAGAAATAAATGATTCTATTACATGAAAATATTCCTTGCAAGCATTTCAAAAGCACTAAAAATGGCAGTTTGCACACACACACAATGTATAACTTTAAAAGCACAGACATTTAATGTAACTTAATTTAATTTAAATCAGTACGACCAGTATCTGCTCTGGTTAGTTGAACACCCATTCTAGTTGTTGGTAGCAGTGAACTATTTTGGATATCACCTGTGCCTTTCTAGTATTCCTGATACTTGGTAGGAGTCCTTATATAAACGTCAGCCCATGAATTAGTGTTTCAGAGCAGAGTCCATCAACCGAACACAAAACAATACGTTATCCAAGTAAAACAGGGCATTCTAAATTACATGTCTGAAGTTATCTTGGCTACTCACGTGTTGCTGACTGAATCATATACATTACTTAAATACTCTTTCTTGAGTAATTGGAAATATACACTTACGCGACATAAGCTGAGTGGGCTTAGTTCCCTTAGAAGTTAGCAAAACACTTAGGATTGCCACATGGTGAGAAATAAGGCAGAAATGGCCTTGAGACTCTAGCAGAAAATCATTAAGAAAATGTGAGATACTATTCTTATGTTTGTACCATGAAAGCATTGATTAGGCTTTATCTAAGGGAGGACTGTTTTTAGAAGGGGTCAATTTTTAAGAAGAGGTAAACAAGAAGAACCAAGAACTATCTCAAAGAAGTCAAAAGTGTGGATAAAAGCCATCATCCAACCCACGACTCTGACTCCCCACGTACGATCACGGTTTGGATCAGAGCTGGCTGCTGGAGTCCACGACAGACAAGCCCTCCTCATCGGGAGAGCTCCAGCTGGCAATCAGTATCCATTTACATCAAATCTGACCTGGCAGAATCAAAGGGAAGGGCTTCTGCAGTTGAGATTTTTAAACTTGTTAAATGTCCATGCAGTGTACAAGAAAAACAGGAAATTAAGGGGGAAATGTAAAATCTGCTACTGAAAAAATTTCTCAACTTCTAATTCGAAATAGCCAGGTATTATTTTATTACAAAGAAAGAATAAATCTTTGTATATTTTAGTGCAGTAATGTTGTCACAATGTTATGTAGATTGATTTATAGCTGTTATCTATCGAGTCTTGTGCTACATCACTAAAGAGACAGCTACCTGGAGCAATGTCAGAACAGAAACCGAGGTTGGTGTTTTGGTATTTGACTGACTATGTTCTCCCCACCCACCCCTCTTCTTTAAATTCCTAAACACATTTCCTCAAAAATAATCTTTTAAACATTCTATGGTACTTTATTATTATTTTTTAATCATTTTATTGGGGCTCGTACAATGCTTATCAAAATCCATCCATCTATCCATTGTGTCAAGAACATTTGTACATTTGTTGCCCTCATCATTCTCAAAACATTTGCTTTCTACTGCGCCCTTGGAATCAGTTCCTCATTTTCCCCCTCCCTCTACACTCCCTCGTGAACCCTTACTAATTTATAAATTATTATTATTTTGTCATATCTTACACTGTCCAACATCTCCCGTCAACCACTTTTCTGTTCCCCTTCCCCCAGAGAGGAGGTTATATGTAGATCCTTGTAATTGGTTCCCCCTTTCTCCCCCACCTTCCCTCCACCCTCCCGGTATTGCCACTCTCATTACTTGTCCTGAGGGGTTCATCTGTCGTGGATTTCCTGTGTTTCCAGTTCCTGTGTGTATCAGTGTACATCCTCTGGTCTAGCCGGATGTGTAAGGTAGAATTGGGAGCATGATGGGATGGGAGGGGGAGGAAGCATTAGAGAACTAGAGGGAAGTTGTATGTTTCATCATTGCTACACTGCACCCTGACTGGCGCCTCTCCTCCCCATGTAAGGAGGTATCCCGTTACCTACAGATGGGCTTTGGGTCTCCACTCCGTGCTCCCTCTCATTCACAATGATATGAGTTTTTGTTCTTTGATGTCTGATGCCTGATCTCTTTGACACCTCGTGATCGCACAGGATGGTGTGCTTTGTTGCTTCTAAGCTGGTTGGCCACTTGTTTACCTTCAAGCCTTTGAGACCCCAAACGCTATATCTTTTGATAGCCGAGCACCATCAGCTTTCTTTGCTACATTTGCTTATGCACCCGTTTGTCTTCAGCGAGCGTGTTGGGGAGGTGAGCATCATGGAATGCCAATTTAATAGAACAGGGTGTTCTTGCATTGAAGGAGTACTTGAGTGGAGGCCCAATGTCCATCTGCTACCTTAATACTAAATGTATATGCACATAGATCTATGTCCCTATTAATTGATAATGCTAAAGATGTTGGGGAACCCTTGTTCCCCATCATTCTCTGGAGGCAGTGTTTCCCTTAACTCCTTGCACATAGCAAGTACAAGAATAAAGCCTGCCAGCAAGTAGGCTGTACTTGGACTGTGCTTTACAGAAGTAAATGCAAATTGAAATACTGTAAGCTAAATGACTCAGAGTGTAATTCTTTTTGCTAGAGTGAGTCCTTTTAAGAGATAAAGAATATGCTTGCAAGAACAATGAATACCCCCAATGGACAAACACTCTTCTAATTTCTTTATGAATAAATCTAGAAGTTTGCAAGACAAGTCAAATAAAGCATTATGATTGATTCATTAATAAGCATGTGGATTTAAATGTGTTGTTGTTTTCCCCACCACTGCTCTCGGCTCAGAGCTTCTAACAGCGTGCCAAGGACAGCCGTATAACCTCAATAAATATTTGGTAAGCGAAAAAATGAGTGAACGTGTTTCTTTCCGTGCTTGAACCTGAGCCGGAAGCATGGGGTACCTGACTTTAAGTGCCCAAGGGAAGCAGGAAAAATATCGAGGTCTAGGCTTTTACCTTACTGGTCTTACTATCTACCAGTCAGGAGCATCTACTCAGAGGGAGGCTGGTGGCAAGTGGGTTGGGAGTTTCCACATATTACATATTTCAGAGCACACACTCTGCCAGCTTATTTATATGATTGGAAATATGAGTTGGTTTTTATATAAGGAATTATTTGCTTCTAGATCCACGTTGACAAAAATAAAGGAAGGAAGAAAAACTTGTAGAAAGCTCCAGAGAACCTCTACCAACAATCTAGGCAGAAGTATTCCACAGGCACACGAAGGCAGCAACACTTCCCGTGATTTAATACCCTAGTGGATAAACATTTGGATTTAAAGTGTAGATACATTTTGGAAACACTCAACCAACTCAGGAAACACATGTGTTGTGGTATCATCAGGTCACACTTCAGGTGGAGCCCTGGGAAATTTTTTGGAAAATACTGGTAGAAATAGTTAAGAAGGATAGAGATGGAGCACATAAATCCATTAGCAGTTGCATTTATAGCTCTTTCCATCTGTCATTTTCAAAATTTTTTTCTAATATTAGCTGCTGAAGTTCTAAGTGCACGTGGCTCATATCCATTGTCTCATGCCTCTTTATAAAGGCAAAGAACTGAATGCAGGAAGCGTAAGTGACTTATCACTTGTTTGTGATCCAGACAGACTTAAATGCAAAGATTTAAGCTTCGCGTTCTCAATTCCTTTCCCTGTGCTGAAAGTCTATGAGGCCACTTATTTTCCAGGCATATTTTCTTGCCTTTTTCAAAAATCCCCACTCTTATGCTTTGCACAGACTAGAGAGAAAGCTGAGGGTGCAAACACTGCAGAAGATATGCATTGCAATAGATATCTGTTACGGAGAAGCTTTAGTTATGCCATTTGGCAGGAGAACTCAACTTATAAGAAGAGAGATTCACGTAATGATGGTGAAGATTGGACTATTTATTTGAGATCTACGGTTTACATCAAAATCATGTACTCGATGAGTTTCTAAGGCACTTGTTTTAGCTGTAGCTATGAAAAATAATTTTGTTGTTGAACCAAACTCCTATGTGCCTGTCCCCCCAGAATGTATGTGCCCATACTTGCTCAGAGACTTGGGGGATGACTTCTAATTGTCCACAAAATTGCCTGAAGAAATGAAACAGCGATACTTTGGGGAGGATTATGTGGCCCCTGCTGTGAGCTGCTGTTGAGTCAATCCAACTCCTAGGGGTCCCCCCAATGCAGACAAGTGCTCCCTCCGTTGTTGGGCGGCTCGATGGGGAGCTCTCTCTAGGTGTGTCAGAGCTGCCACTTTCTGACTCGTACTCCAACCCTCCGCTGTTGGTGACACTCAGACTCCGGGTGCACATGGAAGTCCAAAATCATGTCGCCGTGATGTCAGCTAATTCGAACTGTAAAGTATGCAGAATGTAAACTCCTGGAGGGCAGGATAAAAGCAACAGGAGAATTTCATGGAGCGCAGGTTTCCGTGTGCACAGGAGAAGGGGGATCTGGGAGCGCCTGTGGCTAAGGTGTGCGGCGCACTGTGAGGATGGCCAGGAGGCTCGCCAGTCGTGCACGTGAGAAAACAGTCTGGCAGGCTCAAGGAAAACGAAGCCCCCAGTGATTCATGGGAAGTGAGGGAGGGAGGGCGGTGGGGGACTGTTATAGAGAAATTCAGGCCGTATCTCACCAGAGGAAGAAGAAACTAAGAAAATTTAAGAGACAAAGCCAGCCTATACAAATTAGAATAATGTATGCACAATTCTCTGGAGAAACTCTATTATATCACAATTAATGCAGAGACTGCAATCAAGCCAGGCTAATTTCAATAGATTCCAAGTTTTGAACAGCTCCTAAGCTATCCAAGTGGGAATTTGGCCAGGACACTGGGGTTAATAATTCATTTTGAGAGGGGCTAATTCCTTGGGAAGCGGCCCACTCTGCAGGAGGAAACATTTGGTCCATGTGAGCAGCCTCACTCTTTCAGATCCCCTCCATTAGTTCCACAAGACACCGTTTTCAGGGGGCTGGGGAGGGTCAGTTTGCATTCTAATACAGACAGAGATTTTTATTAGATTTTCAACCCATGAGTATGAAGTTCAAGGAAATAGTTTAAGGGTAGCTATGTCCTATTCTTTTTCTCTCTTTTTTGTGTCCTCTTCTTAAAGAACAGCTTTTCCTACAACTTTCAGTTGTGCACAGTCGTGGGGCTAAAAGCCTGGGCTCTGGAACCAGACAGCCTGTCTTTTAATCTTGACTCGATGCATCACTAACGGTGACACTTTAAAATGAGCTACTGAGTCTCCCTGGTCCTTGGTCCTTCATCTGTCCCACAGGAAAATGTCGTAGGGGTCTGCGCAGGCTTAAACGAGTTATCGGTTAATTGACCACAAGAGTAACTGAGTGTCAGGCACTGTTACAGGGACTGGAGACACAGAAATAAACAGAGGCAGCAAATCCCTGACCTCGTGCAACTTGTATTCTGCTGAAAGGACGTAGGCAACAAGCAAACCTATGTAGCATCTGGCCCGGAGTGATGCGTTCTAGGGAGAGAAATGCAATACTACAATGAGACAGAAAGAGGCCGGCGATGCTAGCCTTTCACAGGACAGCTGACAACCAGTTGATGTGGAGTTGACGACAACCCGGGCGGCTCCACATATGTCACAGAGCTGGCCTCCAGGCGGGTTCACTGGCTGACTCGCTGGAGGTAGAGCACCGGGTCTTTCTTCAAAGGCACCTTTTGGAGTCCTCAAGGTTGCCTTGAGGTTAGCAACTGCGTGTGTGAATTGCTGGTGCCACCCCGGGGCTGCCCCGCCCACAGGGAGGTCCCTTTGAGAAAGTGTCATTTGGCAGAAGCCCAAGTGAAGTCAGAAAAGCTGGGTGTGTGTGAGAATGCTTGAGGAACAAGTCCTACCGCCAAGAGAGAGGAGCTGGGTGGAAGATGGGGTTGGAGAAGCAGGTGAGGACAGACCATCGTAGACCTTGGCAGTTAGGATAAGGGACCTTAAAAAGTGCTGACCTGATATCTGGTGCATCACAGTTAAAGATCTAACAAATTGTAAGGATGTATTTATACACATTATATACATGTAGTAAATAAAGCAGAATCATTTGTTTGTTTGGCATTGCTCCACCTTGTTCTTGGAATTTTCTGTATCCTCTTGTCATCCTACCATAGTCAATGCCTAATAGACATCTGTAACAGATTCAAAACATGTAGAAGTATCACCACTGTTTCTAAAAATAATGTTCACTGTGATGTGTCATTAATAAGTGTTTTCTTCGAGAGTCTAAAGGTGATGGGTTATATGAAGTCACTTTAATTTACTAAGATGAGAAAGGGAACACGAGGAATACGTAACTGGGAAATGCCTAGCAAAGGCAGGAATTAGTACGATTCCCTTTCCTCCCCCTGCACCCCTACCCCTAGGAAGACCAAAATGTGGGCATTTACTCCTACTTTGCTATTTGAGATATGATCTGTAATTTCTCTTCACAAGTCTAAATCTGACTCGAACGTGACCCCAATAACCACCAGCAGCAATTACACAAGATACCACATGACTCCCCATCAGGCAAGCAACATAGTCTGTTCTGTTCGCGATTTTAAGGGTACAACATTATTTCTGGCTCTCCTCCTCTTTCTGTACATAGAGAAGACTATGGCCCAAAGTACCCTTTCTCCATGGGCCCAAAGTACCCTTTCTCCATGGGCCGGGCTATGTGACCGGTGCTCAATCAAGGGTCATAACTGAGAATATATATGTTAATCGAGGGCTAGTTTACTGGTCTGAACCCTTCCACCCTTCTCTTGTGCTTGTTGCTGTCCTCAGAGGAATGCTTGCTGAGAGGAACGTGCCCAAGCAAGCACCAACAGTGAGCGTGAGATCCTCCAAGAGCTACCTTAACTCCGAGTAGGTCTGTGTGCCCGGGAAATAAACAAATTCCTCTGTACTCATATCGTGTCCCTGGAGTTTCAGTGCCATGTATTGAAAAACGCAGCCCATTCTGATCCATGCACCCTCCTTCCAGACCAAGCTCCCCTTCTCACTACTTGAAGCAGCTCTTTCTTCCTGACTACTTTTTGGTAATAATAGAGAGTAGTGTCTATTCTTTTAGATACTGGTAAAATATTATTTTTGTAGGAAGAATCATCTCTTTGACAAGCGTAGCGGTTGGAAGGTGGAGGCTGGAACAAATCTCCTTGGGTTTCTAGTGGTACTCAAGCTTTCTGCCCAAGCAGAGAACAATCCTGCCTATTAAACGGCTGAGAAGTGTGGTGAGCAAAGCCCAGGAAAGATGACCATGGGGAGCGGGAGTAGTGGCGAGATGAGCATGGGTAAGAAGGAACACGTGGGAAGAAATAAATCTAAAGGGGGAACTTTTCAAATGATGGTGTGTGTTGTGTGATGTGACAACACACACACGACACTGAAGAACTCACAACATCTTTGATAGGATGGGATTTCTTCTAGAAGCTGGTCTTGTTTGGCTAGTTTGTAGTTAGAGTGTCCATTGATAGAGGATTCGCACTTCATTATATTACTCATGTACAAGAGATCTCTGCCCCCCCGGGAGTCCATCTCTGCATTTTATGAATTGCCTTGTTTGACCAGTTCCAGCAAGCGAGAGCAAGGTCGCTGAGGGCAGGACCCCTAATTCACCCTTCTCTTTGTTCCACATATGTCTAGGTCATGTCTTTGCACAGGAGAGCATCGCAGTGAAAAGGGATCGACTGAACCAGGGGGCACGACACTGGTCGTTTTCATTTGTTGTGACTGTGGATCAACGAGTTGGTTCCAACTCCCAGAGGAGGCCCTATGCAACCGAGGCCGACTACCCCTGGGGATATCTCGCTGTAACCTTCACAGGAACCAATGATCAGCGGGTCTTTCCTGTCCCCTCTGGTCACTGGTGAGTCCCAGTCACAGAAGTTTTATCCATCTTAGCAGCCAGCTGCTTCACCATCTTGTCTCCGTGGATTCTTTGTTTCTCAGACTAAACCGTGAAGTGGCTACGATGCACGCTTTTCCATTTTATTTTATTTTGCTCAAGGCATGAAGAATATTCTATGATGTTTCTGCCATTTTAATACACAGGACCTGGCAACTATTGTGAGGCCTCACCAGTCACAACCCTCCTAAGGAGACAGCACTGTGTTCCTTCTCTTAAGCCTGCACCCCAGAACTACACTGAATGATCTGCATTTTCTGAGCATGAAGAAAAAGCGCTCCCACAAGAGTGAGAGTTGGGAGGAAATGGAGATAAAATGAGTTTCGCTATCTCACTTCCAGTTTATCTTCTCTGTCATCAGCCAGCGTTAGAGTCCTGTTTTTGTCTCTTCAGAAAAGCACATGACATTTGAGAATCTTCTCTACTGCACACATTTCAGAACCATCTGGAATACCTTCCTTCCTTCCTTCCACTTCCCTGATCATCCACCCTTTTCTTCAAATATGAAAGTGTTTTCCCTTTACTTGGCGTTCTCCTCCTATGTCTGTTTCTGAGTCCATACATTTTATCTCAGTTCTCTGGTGGTGTACAGGTGATTGAAGATATAAAAACAAACTGACGCGTGCTACTTTGAAATGATGGCACTTTGAGAGAAAGACTTTGCAGTGTATGCAAAGACATCCGGAACCACCTTTTCCGATGTCTAATTTCCAATCTTAATTAGAACAAAAAGGTCACAGATAATCAAAGCATTCATTACATATACCCATCTTTTAAATCATTAAGACGATACATATACAAAAACAGACGAACACATAAACAACCCACTGTTGTCGAGGGACTTCAATGAGCATCTTTGTGCTCAGGCAGGAAGACTCATCTTCCTAAGAATAAATAAACCGAGGCCACACCTTTAATCCTTAAATGTCTTCCATTAATGAGAAAAAATGTAAAGCTCGCCCTCTTAAGATATTTACATTGAGAACATTTGCCTCTTGTTAGCCCACCTTTTCAGATGAAAGCAAAGACAGAGCACTTCCTTCTTGAAATCTTTATTTCAGTTGCTGTAGCTGTCTACGTTTTCACATGGGCTCTATAAGAACCTAGGTATATAAAGTCAGGTGTACAAAGAACAAAGTTTTCAAATGTAATATTGTTCCTTTGCAAACTGCAAATGTTTATGCCTCTCTCTCTCTCTCTCTCTCTCTCTCTCTCTCTCTCACACACACACACACACACACACACACATACACACACACACAGCGGGGAAATTAGAGAATGCTCACAATTTGAAAAACCTGTGTTTCAACATTCCCCTTCACCATAGCAATGTGTGGAGTGATCCGTCAGCCTGGCTTTCCCCCAACCTCGTCCAAGGAAAGTGATCCCCTGCCCAGACTCGGGGCTTCTGACACTTGTCTTTATTGCCCCATCATCAATTGATAACAGGATGTCTGCTAGAACCAGTTGGCAAGTTCACTGCATAAACATCAACACCGATTTAATGACTTGTGTACACATCATAAACTAGAGAATCTTTATACAAAGAAATCAGATAAATCAAACATGAACTGAGACTGAGGGGAAAGCAATTAAAGCTTTAAATTAAGGTTGCTGGGGGAGGGTACTGTACCACATTAGAACATTACATATGAGAAAATGTGTTAATGCAGTTACAGCATGAGTAATTAAATTAATTAGCAATATTAACTGTGCTTAAAGCAACATCCCAGTGACAGCTAAGAAACATTTAAAAGTTTTAATCTCCCCATCTTATGTGTTCAAAGAATAGGGAGGTCGGGGAGCCTCTAAACTTCCTAAGAGGTTGATTTTTAAAAAGAAAAAAAAAAGTGGGGAGGTACATAAAGTCGACTTACTTGCCTCGGGCTACCAATGGGAAAAAGTAATAGTCAGAACATAAAACCTATTTGGCCATATTTCATTTCCTGTAGCCCATAGAAACGTCCCATTTCAATATAATACCTGGAGGTTTATATAAAAAGTACCTTTAAGGTGCACTGTTTTCTGCGCAAGTCTTTGTAGTCAACCTCTAAGAAATGCTTAAGCATCACCTGCTACTACAAATTTAAATTTTAAATTCTATTAAAAATAACCAAGGCAGTTTTTGCTGAACAAAAATGTGATTGCCTACGCGTCCGAGCTCCTCATTGTCTGGGAGCGAAATTCGACAGAAGAAACTGATTTGGAACTTCAGAAGTTTGGGGCCAAATTCAGTCTTGTGGTATTTTTAACAAGAAGTCTTGTTACACGGAAAGAAAGGGGAAAAAAAAACAACACAAAACCAGGTCTATTCCAGTGATAGCAAGGCTTCCATTTACTCCTCTCAAAAGCAGTAAGATCCTAAAAGGGAGCCTTTGTAACACAAAATGCTTTTAAGTTCTCCCCGGGGAGAACACAATATACACAATTTATGTAAAAAGAAGGAAAATGAAAGCTAAGTATTCCAGTTAAGGGTCAGAAATCAATATTTCTTTAACAGCCTAAGCAACATGCATTACTCTTAATACAAATACTTAGGGGACTTTCCATTCTTCATAAAGGGGGATTTTCACACAATTAGGGTTGAAAGTGCCAGAAGATGCTCCCCCACGTGATGCTCTATTGATGTAAAAATGAAAACGAATATATTTGGACAGCATTTCACTGATCCTGTCATCCTTGGTTAAAACTTATCGCCATGTCCAAGTGTGGAGCAACAGGTAGCTGACGGCATTTTGAAACATCTCAAGGAAAGGCGCTGGGACACGGTAATATCAGTATGAAAGCCGTACGGAAATAGGAAACAATCTGAATATGAAACTGAGGACATTGAGATCTCCAGTATGCACGGACTTTCCCAAGAAGCGCACCTCCTTCGTATTGCATGGTCGATAGACAGCTTGACAAGCAGAAGAAAGGAGCAACCGTCAGACGATGCCAGTGGTAAGAAAAGCACTTTATGATAAGCTAGAAGGAAAACCACCATCAAACCCAATGTCATCAAGTTGATTCCAACCCATGGGGACCCGAGGACAGAGTAGAACTGTCCCCACAGCACTGCCCAGGCGGCAGCCGCTGTGCAAGCAGACCGCCACGTGGCTCTCCCCAAGGGCAACTGGGGGCTCAAGTGGCTGACCTCTTGGTTAACAGCTCAACCGCTCTACCACCAGGGCTCCTTGAGAAGATCCGGTGGGTAGAAAAAAAAGAGAAGATTTTCATAGATTGAGTTTAGAGAAAGAAAAGATGTACCCGACTAGTTTCTGAGGATAAACTTTGGTCCCTCTCTAGGCTCCGTGTTGCCACCAGAAGGATGACGATGTTTACTTGGTGCGCTTCCATGGTTTTCCAGCTAAAGAACACCATGTGGACCAGGCCACACAAACGCATCATCGTGTTTCCTTCGGCCACAGGGCTTTCACACGTGCTCTTTCTGACATGTATCCTGTGAAGTTCACCCCCTATTCCTCCATGTCCTTGTCTTCCAACTTCAGATCTCAAGCGATCCATGCTGACTTTTCATAGCTAGCCAATTCTCACTGAATAGACACTCACTCTCACAACACCCTGCATTTCTCCTCCGGCACGTGTTCTGGATGTCTTGTGAGCAGCCTAACCGTATGGAAGCATGGGGGCGGGGGGGGAGGGGTGAGCAGCAATGGCCTTGATTCCTTGTCTTCTCCACCACCCTCAGTGCCTCCTACAGGAGGTGGTGCAAACAGAAAGCACTCATTTGTAGACTGAATAACTAACTGCAAGCCTACACAGAAGTAGGGGTCTTAAAGATAAAATACAAAACCCACGACAGCAACCTCAAGTGACTTCGAAGCAGCTTGAAATGAAATTGTAACTCAGAGGCTGTATCCTTATAGAACCTGATCAATGGAGAGGACCCAACGATCCATTCGTGGTTGGTAAGGCTCAGGGAAAGAAGTGGGAGGAAGTATCAAATAAACTGTGCTTGGTACTCACGGGAGTTTTGATGAAGGCCGTGGGGGCAAGTGCTAGATCTGCTGCTTGTGTATGACCAATCTCCTTACTAAGCTGACTCAGAAACAACCCCATAGAAGGATCAGCTCTCCCTTTGCTAAGTTTCCCAAAGAGGAAGCATATTCCTTTCCCCCCTTCTACTTTGGGGATAATGGTTGACTTCAAGGAGCCTGTCATTTCTCTATCTGGATCTACTTTTGTAAAAATAACTATTTTTTAAAATTCAATGATCAGCACAGTGCCTTTAATTTTTTTGTGTGTCTTTACTTTTTTTTTTTCTTTCAATGATGCATTGCCATTTGGTCTTGAGATCCGCTGACTACATTACTCATCACTGCTATTTCTCCTGGCTTCTCAGTGATAACTATGATAAAGCCTATGATAAAGAGTTTAAAATTCAAGAGTATAACAACCTCTTTTTTTCTTCCTAAAGCTGAATTTAGAAAATTCAACTGGAGACAATTCATAGAGCTATGCTTTTCCTGTGTGTCGGAAGCAAATCCCTGACTCCTCATTTTAAAGCTAATTTTGGATCTCTACAAGTATGTTGAAACTGCCTGTCTTGCTTAGCACCAAGAAAAGATGTCTTTGTAAAGCTGACTGAACACCGTCTTTTACATGTGTTTAGGCTGGGCTTTCTAGAGAGACAAAAACAGTGACGCTCGTATGTGTATAAGAAAGAACTTTATAAAAAAAAAAAGAAAAAAGAAAGAACTTTATATATCACGAAGCAATTTCATACCAAGAAGGCATCCTGGCCCAGTCCAACACAAGTCCATAGGTCCAATGCTAGCTAGGACCTCTTCAGACTCACAAAGCTGCAGACTGATGACGCAGAAAGGTGAAGGGCAAGTAGGGAGATCCCAGGCCAGTGGATGTAGAGGTGCCTGGATCACACGGCAGGGCGCCCACAGCTCTCCGGGTCTATGGTTCACATGAGGCAGCCGCCCCTTGGAGGCAGGCACAGAGTCGCAGCAGCCGGAAGGCACAGGGGCAAGCGGGGATGGACAAGGTCCCAGTATTGCTCTTGTAAAAAGGCCACATTCTCAAGGAGGTATAATAAGGCTGTGACCTGATTGATAGGTTGGACTCCACTCCTACACATTCACACAGGTGCATGTTGACATAAAATCTAACTGCCACAAGTATGTATTAGAATGAGCCTGTGTTTACACGATTTCTCTAACACCTTGCTGTACCTGACAATAACACCAATACAGCTGGAAAAAACACCGGGTTTTCATTCCTCCTTGGTCACTAGCAAGCCTAATCTTTCTGTGCCTCAGTTGACTCACCTATGAAGCAGGATCATAATACCGTCTTCCAGTAACCATGAGGAAGAGTCAACAAGGAAATAAGGTAGTGCTTGATAAATGGCTGAGCATTTACAAATACAATAATGTAGCCACCAAAGGACGTATACACGGAACCTTGAGTGGTGGCCAACTCACAGTAACCCTCGTTCAGGGTTACGTCTACCTGGTCCAACTCTGACACGGCCATTCATGCCTCGCCTGCAAGCGCTCTATGTACAAATGTTTGACTAGGAAAGGGTTCAGCGATGTCCTTGAACTAAACCTGGTGATTTGTATTCCATTTCTGCTGCCTTGCATTCTTGAAGTGAGAAGAGATAAGTGTGCATGAAACTCGGGACAGACTAAAGAGGCTGGGCTATCGGCTGGGAGAAAGTCCTTGACTGAACAAAGCCAATGCACCTTATCTATTTTAAATGATTTTATTGCTATGTGAAACAGAAGCTATAATGAAAGAATCAAGTGTGGTCCTTCATAGTAGGTCTTCAACACAGGAAGAAAACAGATGGAATGAAGAAGATTAATCAAGAAGTGAAAACATCAAAACTAAAAACAAAGTAAATATACGTTGAGTTTCACAGAAACCTAAAAAACCAACCACAATGGGTTTTTTCCTATCACCTTAAAAACACTAATATTCCACACGAAATGTTCCCTGATTTCTCCAACAGATTTTAGCAGCGTGAACACATTTGTCCACGGATGCCTGTTAGAATTTATATTTATGGATTTCTAAAGATTCGATGTAGCAGTCTTTACACACCCATCCTCCTGCCAGTGTTTCTCAGGTGCCATGCCCTGAGAGCAGTTTCTACTTTTGCCTTGGTGACAATTTTAATAAGAACATTTCCTAGAAAGGCGCAGCGTATCTATCCTGTCTCAAATTCCCTGTGAAGGCGAGTTCCCCTCGGATCACGTTGCGTTCTGAAGTGCCTGCTCTTTGTTGCTTTAGAAAACACTTTATCACAGCACATCTCGAATCTGAAACGTTATGTTTTAAAACACCATCTTGATATTAAAAACGACTTCAAAATTTGGTTCACATTTCCAAATGCCCGCACAAGGCATTTGTTTTTTCTCCCTATCGTGCCACAGAAACTTACCTTAGTGAGGTCGGTTAAGATGAGTCCGATACTTTAATATGGAATATTGTTGTTCACACTTCCCAAAACAAAATGTTCAGGTTCTGATAAATCAACAGTCATCCTATGGATTCTAAATCACAAGGATCGCCCATATTCTCCCAAAGGCCTGCATTATTTCAGAGCTAGGACTTCTGTAAATTAAACTCACTGCCATGAAGTCAATTCTGACTCCTAGCGACCCTACAGGGCAAAACAAACTGTCCGGTGAGTTTCCAAGACTATACCTCTTTACAGTAGTAGAAAGGTTCATCTCTTTCCTCTGGAGGGGCTGCTGGTTTCAAACTGCTGACCTTGAGGTAACCACGACACCACCGTATAACCCATTACATAGGACAACGAGAAGCCAAAGAAAGGTATTTTTCCTAAATCGAAGGCATTCAATCACGTTGAAATAGGCTCTGGTCCTCGAGGGCTGACTCTCCTCCCACCTTGTACTTGTGGCTGTTTGAGTTTGTGGCCTTGCCTTTCAAGGGTTAATGTGGTAGCCCATGTGCGAAACTCTAGGACCAGAGAGGCAGCGCTGGGGGAACCTGTGCCTCCTGGTAAATCTCATGCCACATCTGCTCAAGAATGGAAAAGTCTTTTCCTGCCTCTTGTTTTTCTAGGGCGTTGGGGTGAGAAAATCAGCACATGCAGGATAGACGCACCCATCAGAATGGCCCTGGGAGCCTTTTGCCTGCCAATCAGGACAAAATGCATTTTGAATATTCCTGATACCTCATGCCCAGGAGAGCAGAGTCGGTCTCAAATTTTTCCCAAAGATCAAGATATCAAGCGATGGGAATTCCCTCTGTCGAACAACCTTATGATCAAGGTAAGGCAGGCACCTGGGGAATTAGTAGCTGACATGCCTCATTTGGAGCATCTACCATATGTTCGAGGAAAACCGAGCCACGTTCCTATCGCTCTCTGTTTTTCTTTCACTGGTTTCTGTTGTGCCTTGAATAAAAACCGCAGGAAAACACAAGCGTACATTACCAGATATGCCTCTCCTCCATGGAATAGTGCAATAACATTTTTAGTGTTTTATTTATGCAAACAAAAATACTCCTCAAATCAGTGCAGGCTGCACTGCCTGAAGTGTGCGGTCTGAATGCCGTATAGGGGAGCTCTTTTCTTACATAGCGTCGGTACAGACATTCCCCCAAAGGCCTGGGAGTCCGTCCATCTGTCCCTCCCTCCTTCTCTCCCTCCTTCCTTTTTTACATCATCTGTTTGTGTTTCATGGTTCCTTAAGTTTATTCAAAGGTGCACCATGGCATTTCTTAAGGCAAAGCAGTAGGTTCATAAAAAACCTGAGATTTTCATCAGTTATGTGAATTTATCAAGCATGTCATGGGCTAGACATAGATCCCCAAACTTATTTATGCAACCGCCCCTTTAGAAAAGAACTCAGAGCCCACCACCACCACCCCTCACCACCCCCCGGCAAATGAAAAACGCTTGTGCCATAGTCCGTAATCCAAGAAACAGTGTGCCACCTTTCCAGAGCTTCCCTGGGGAACACGCTCCTGGGGGGTGCCTGCTGCCGGGCCTTCACTCGCCCCTTCTTAACAACCCCATGAGTGAAGTGTGGCCAGTCCGTCTCTAGGCACTCGCTTCTGAGAGGGGCGGTTATGTGCTCATGGTCCCAAAGCTGGGACATAAGAGGCAGAGCTGGGACTCAAACTGAGGCCTTTAGTTCCAACTGTAGGCTTCTTGCTTGTTTTACACGGTAATAAAAGATGTTCATATGCACTCACTCCCAGAAAAATCTAAGGTACTCTAACGTTGAGAAAGCAAGTAAGAGTGGCTTCTTTCAGGACTTAAAGTATATACCTAAGAAATAATCAACAATCTATAATCTATCAGGAGGCCACGAGGATTGGGGGTGGGGGAGAGAAGGAAAAAAGGAGGAATTGATCCTGAGGGCTCAAAGGAAAGTAAATGTCTAGAAAAGAACGATGGAATATATGTACAAATATGTCCGTTACAATTGATGTGTGGTTTGTAACAAGAGTTGTAAGAGCCCCCAATAAAATGGCGGGGGTTAGGATATACCTAAGAATATATGTGTGTGACAGACACACACACACACACACACACACACACATCAAAAAGTAAGAGTTGTATGAGCCCCTAGTTTAAAAAGAAAAAGAAAAAAAGAAGAGGTGATACTAAGGGCTCAAGTAGAAAGATAATGTTTTGAAAATTACGATGGCAACATCTGTACAAGTTTGCTTGATATGATTGATTTATGGATTGCTAAAATATCTGTAAGAGGCCCTAATAAAATGATTTTTTGAAGTAAAAATAAAGGAAGAAAAGTATACATTTCACTGGGAAAAAAATGTATTGTTAGTGGGAGGAGTTCCACGTCACACACGTTCAGGTTTATTCCAAACAAAATAGATTTAAACCTGTCTCTGTGATCAAGGGATAGCTGCAGAGAAGTTGTCTTAGAAATACACCTGTCTTAGTCTAATGAGGGTGCTCTCAAAATATAGGGGGGAGAGGCACCCTAAGCAGACAAGACAGAAGTCGTCACGGATTTCATCTTGCTTGGATGCCCACAGTCAGTGCTCATGGAAGGAGCAGGAAAGAGATCAGACAACACTTTGTGTTAGGTACATCTGCTCAAGACCCATGTAACGTGTTGAGAAGCAAGGCTGTTACTGGGAGGACTAAGATGTGCCTGAGCCCAGCCAGTGCCTTTTCCATCACCTCCTATGGATTAAGAAAGTTGGATGTTGCACAAGGAAGACTGAAGAAGGAAGGGTGCATTTGAGTTCTGGTGCTAAGTACGATGGGCTTCCAAAGGAACCAACCACTCTGTCTCGGAAGACGTACAGCCAGATGCTCTGCAGAGACAAGGATGGGGGGATTTCATTTCACAAATGTTGGTCATGATATCGGGAGAGAACATTCCTGGAGACGGGTATCATGTTTGGTAAGGCAGAGGGGCAGCGAAAAAGAGCAAGGCCTTCCAGGAGATGGGCTGACACGGTGGCTGCATCGATGGGCTCAAACATCAGACCAAGAGTGAGGAGGGCCCAGGCCTGGGCGAGGTGTCTTGGTGTTGGCATATGGCTGCTGACTGGATGGCAGGTAACAACAACCAGACAAGGCAAGTGTCTTACTGACAGAAGTACTCTACAGCCATGCACCGATCACAGGCATATTCAAACACATTTTGTTTCGAATGAACCTGTGCAGATTTGAACTAAAAGCTTACCAGCAATGCTTTTTGTCTTCCTGTATGTGAGTGTTCACGTCACTTCTTAAATATATTCAATACTTATAATAAACCCCAACTGGTACAAGACCAAGGACACGGTACTTCCCTGGCTAGAAACGGACACAGATGTCAGTGGATTGAAAGAGGTGAGAGGAGTGTTCATAAATGTGCTGCCTGTCATGAACAAACCAGGAGAGATGTAACATCTGCATCTGTTTGGGTGTAGTTTGATAGTTGGGGACAGGTGATGAGTTCAATGTTTCTTGATGATAACATATTTAAGGTGTCACAATAGTTTGGCTGCTGATCAGAACGTTAGTGGTTCGAACGCACCTGGTGGGGCCAGGGGAAACGGACGTGGTGTTCAGCTCCCATGAAGACCACAGCCTGGACACCTCCATCAGTCAGTGCTGTGCAGTCAGATGAGGCTGTTAAGAATCAGTACTGACTCGATGGCATCCAACAACTACATCATGTTTCTGTGAGCTATAAAAAAAGTGGTAAAATACAACTCCGGTCCTCAAAAAATGAAATTAGGGAGATGTGGGAAGTGTACAAATCACAACCCCCAAAAAGTGTAGTTTGGAGCTAAAGTTTGGTTGAGAACTAATAGACTAATTGAACATTTTTGCATAGTTATTTAAAACTAGGCTTTGTATGACAAGGGAGAAAGCCGCTTTTTACTTCTGAAAAGAGTTAGTCTTAGAAACCCATCCGGGCAGCCCCAGCCTGTCCCAGAGGGTCACCAGGAGTCTGCATTGAGTGAGCTTTTTGGTTTGGGCTTTTTTTGTGTGTGATAAAGCCATTTCATCACTTTAGTGTCAAAGAAAACGACTTAGACCCAATCCACTGAACTGTCAGCAGCAACAGAGAAGACACAATGATATTCAGGTAAAAAATCACTTTGTGGATAGCAAATAATAAGGAGGTTCAAAGCCACAGGATTGGGCATCAGATAGAATCAAATCCAAGGCCAAGTTGAATTTCCCACTCAGGTACTGTTAGGTAAGTCTCAGGATGCTCATCAAAAGAGGAACTAACCGCAATACCTACGTCATAGGGAAGGAGCCCCGACGGTGGAGTGGGTTACGCAGAGAATCGTCGTAAAGAAGGGAATCTTTGTAGGAAATCATGATTTTGGTAAAATGATCTGGGCATTTTCCCATGATAAGAAATATATATCTTCATTATTTTTAAGTAGTAATATAATATTCCATTACACCAACACACCTCACTTAGTAATTATTTTCCAATTACTAGACAATGCTATGGCTACAATAAACAACACTGTAATCAATAGCTATGTGCATCTTGTCTTACTTGGAACATTAATTATTCTCTTTGATCCATGCCAATCTGAGAAATGAAAATGGACCATTTAATTTTTATTTCTTTAAATCACATTTTAAGATATTATTTTGATCATCTGTAGTTTTCATTATTTGCAGTAGAATAGCATCTGATGAAACTATGTACACTGAGCAAAATTATAATTTTATGTAATTAAAATTAGTAATAAAATAACATTTTGCATATCCCCTTTATTATAAGTAGTCCATTACATTATTCCATTTATAAGTATTATGTTACCCTGAAGGGTTTTATACACAAAAAAAGAAACCTGCACAAGATGGATGTTATCTGCAATTTCGCTTCATAATGCTCTTAATGAGACGAGCAATGCATAGCTACAGCTCTTAAAAAGAATCCTAGTCTATAGTATTAGCTCTTTTTTCAAAATAAAATTTAGACTAAATTTTATCACGCTTCTTCTAGGAACACTCGTTTTAAGATTTTGACTAGTGTTTTAGAAAAATTAATAAATTTATAATGTAGTCCTCCATTTATTCAAGTTTTCTTTTGATCTCTCAATTAAAGTTGTCATTTTCCTCAAGTAAGAATAAAATTTTATCTTTTCAATAATATTCCTGATACTACACATTTTTGTGAAAGTTGTAAATTTTACACATTTTATAAATAAAAGCTACTGACATTTATATATTGTTTTTACATCCTAATGAACTCATATCTTTTGAATAGTTTGTTTTATACCTTTTATTTTATTTGATCTTTTTGTTCAGCTACAAAATTATAAAATTTACAAATTATTGAGCTCAAAAAACCCAAAACAAATTATTGAGCTCATTTTTTCTTTTGACACTTATATCTCTAGTTCTAAAAATTTTGTTTGTGTGAAAATTTCAAGAGTGATTGTGAGAAAAATAAAGAAAGGGTCCCTACTTATTTTTAGTGAGAACATCTCTAGGACTTTTGTAATATGACACTAGTGTTTATTTTCTGGTGGAGACTATTTCTTATGTTAAGAATATAATTTTCCTTCCTTATATATTGAGTCTAAAAGTGAAAAATGAATGTTGACTTTTTCTACCTTTTCAGCATTTTTCTGTCAAAAGATCATAGGTGTTTTCTCTTATTCAAATAACACAATAACTTATATTGAGACATTTTCTGATGCTGAAAAAAATCACTACATTCCTGAAAGTCTTCTATTCTGTTACTTGTTTTTATTTAATGAAATAATGAATTTAAGGAATATAAATGTAAATGTTTGGTTTATTTATATTCTACTTAGGGAAAAAAGGGAACTTACTCTCTTGGAGTCAATTCTGACTCCTCGGACACCTGTGTGGCTAACGACACTGTAAATCTTTATAGGAGCAGACAGCCTCATATTTCTCCCTCGGAGAGGCTGCTGGCTTTGAACCACGGATTTTGTGGATAGTAGCCCAATGATACTAATTAGGAATTATTCCTCATATTTCTCTGTAGTTATTTCCTCCATATTTTGTTTTCCGTCCCACATGTATTTTTATCTTGCTCTTGTGATTTTAGTTTCTTGTAAATTTTAGATTCGTTTCAATTGTCTTCTCGTTGCTTGGTATCCTGGTTTTCTACTGGGTTTTGAATGTGAGTGTTTTCTGAGGTTTCAGTTGCCCGTGAGCTGGCTCGATTCAGAATCCCCTAGTGTGTCAGAGTAGAACTGGGCTCCACAGGGGTCTTGATCTCTCATTTTCAAATGCAGACCACAGGCCAATCTCTCACAAGGCCTCTGGGTGGACACAAACTCCCAACCCTTCAATTAGCAGTGGAGGAGAGGTCTACTTGGGAAGTGAAATTCCCCCTCCGTGTTTCCTTTCCCAGGGTAACTCCCTCACCTGGGCCCATTTATAAGAATGCCCGGCACTCGTGTGCACACCCTCTACTTTCTGCTCATTGCTGCCTGAGACTCTCGGTATCTGTTTGTTGTGGAAAGGTGGTGGCTGACGTGCAGGGAAATGATATTCTCACCGAGCAACTCCTGAGGGCTAGCAGGGATTTCTACTCGTATTTCTGATTGATACAATGCCTAGTTCACTGGGTCAGCAGGCAGATGGCGTAGAGCTGTGAAGAAAATCCTTCCCTCTTCCCATGCTCAGTTTTTCTGTGGTAAAGAGGAGATGTTATAAATATGACCGATTCTTCCCAGATTCTACTCACCCTAGTTTCTGATGCTACTATAATTTTTATAATTTACCGTGTTTTTTTCTTTTATGGGTATTACTATTAATGGGAGGTTAAAGAGATTGATCCCTAGAGCAGGTAGTTACGTGCATTTTGACTCAGTCTGAGCTCTTACCAACGTCCACCTCATTTCACTTTTGAGATGGTCAAGTCTTGGGGATTATTAACAAAACTAACTGTAAAAATGTTCTTTCCTTCCACACTTCTCATTAGTTGAAAGGAATCATGACTTTCACACGCAGCTGCAGCTTCCATGGCAACCTTTGCAAATCAATGTCTCTCAGATCCAGTGTCTCTCTCTCTCTCTCTCTCTCTCTCTCTCTCTCTCTCTCTCTCTCTCTCTCTCTCTCTCTCTCTCTCTCTCTCTCTCTCTAACTCTGCTTTGAGATGTTAAAGGAACTTGTTCCTTCCCATGTTCTTCATATTTCACCCACAGTCCCTGCACTGGCACTTCACTCGGCTGGCAACCGCTGCTTCCAACGCCCAGCTTCCTGGCTCTTCCAGAATAAGCTTCAGCAGACACCACAGCAGTCCCAGGACTTCTTTGGCCGGGCTTGCTCCTCAGCATCGTGAAGCTGGGTGCGGGAGGTACAAGCTGAGCAGCGGCCTTTATCAAGGGCCTGGGACTCGATTGCAAGGCGCCTTCTCTGAGCTTCTAGGTTCTGATATCCAGCGTCCGTCCTCTTTCTTGTCCCCAGCGCTGGAGATGGCGTCCAGCTGCCCTGGCATCAGCGCCCACTCATGGAAACCCACCTATGGGGGAGCAGAACTGTGCTCTGCAGCACTTTTCAGTGGCTGATTTGGGGGGGGGCAGGGGTATTCCCACCCCCACCCCCAAAGGGCCTCCAGTGGCCTCAAGAGTCAAAACACCAACCTTCTGATTCTGATTACCAATCAAGCCCTCTAATGGCTCACTTGGCTCAGGAAGCCTCTAGAGGAGGGATGGAGAACGTTTCCTTCCTCCCTGACAAAGGCATTTGGATATTTAGAACATCATTCACGAGACCATACAAAATTATCCATATTAAAAATAGCCCACTCTATTTAGTCAGATAATTAATTAACTCACTCCTAATTTGTTAACTTTGGTGAGGCGTGTGTTATTAATTGATATTGCTGGTTTGGAGGACCATAGAAGGCCTGTGGGCTGGCCATTTCCCACCCGTACCCCCCCACCCCTCTAGAAAGAGTAGCTCCTTTCTAAAGCATCGCATCCATGTTTTTCCTCGTGTGTGTGTGCACGCTGTTTGCTTCCTCGTCTAAGTCAATCCCCATACGGAATGTTCTCTGTCGAGACCACGAGTGTCATCTGTTTTCCTGACAGGACTCTGACTCATGCACGGGGCGCTTCCAGAAAATTTCAGGGATGTGCATGTGGCAGGAAGCTAGGCCAGGAAGGCCAGTAGTATGTCAGGATGTGTGCTTTGTGACAGTGAAGTGTCTACCACCACCCTTCCCCAAAGTTAGGTGAGTAAAGAAAACCCTGAGGCTTTGGGGGCACCGAACATACAATGGTGAGTGTGTGAGAGAAAGTAGATAAAAGGGGAAGGGGTATGGGTGCAAAGTCCAAGATACTTTTACGCCAACAAGTGCTCTCCGCGGCAAGAACTTCTTTGCGGGGTGGTAACAGTGACCGTGAATTTTCTGGAGAAAAGTCAAGAGTCAGGTCATCATTCTGAAGTATGAGCATCTCTCAAGGTCCCGGGGCCAATGGTGGGAACGGCAAGTGGCTAAACGGTCTGTCATTGATTCGCATGGCTAAAACCTTGGTGGCAAAGAAAAGGCATGACAACAGAGGGACTGAGACCCTGTCCTTGCCCGCTCTGTTCACAGGGTCCCACCTCTAAAGGCAGTTTTATCTACTTCCCTTTAAACACTTGATTCAGTCACCAGACTCACAAGTAGTGTCTGACTAAAGAAGATCCAGCGCCCAGTTTCTCCACGGAGAACATGAGATCGATGCAACACTGTGGTTGATTTGTTTCATACATTTTTCATGGATATGATGTTGTACATGCCTTATACACACTCACCCCTGTCAGTAAAACTTCAGGCTCAAAGATGCCTATTTACTATTCAAATGAGTTCTATGTCAGATTCTTTTTTCTTTGGGGGAGGGGGGGGATTGTGGAAGAGAGCTTCATCCTTTAGGAAATCTCAAAGCAACATTTTGGTTGTTATTGTTAATTAATTGCCCAACTGTATCGCAAATATAAGTTCAGTGACAATGGTTGTTAGCTGACAGTCCTGTTATTTGCCTTGGGAGATGTTTCAAAAACAACAGTAACAACAACAACAAAACCATTGTCATTTCTACACACAAATGTCCTGTACAGACAACTGTCATGCCTAACTTGAGATAGAATATCCCAAGGCATGTTTCACAAGTCATTACATAACGGATTTGTGGAAAGAGGGAAAAGATATATTAAAACAGAAATTTACAATACATAAGCATTAGCTATAGAAATAGCTTAAAATAACCCCTAACTAGTCTCCTTCACGAAGACAACTCTTTTTTGTCTCTTCAATGAGATGTTGAAGATTTGGCAGGTTCCCATAACAATTTCTAAAGCACCTTAAGAAGGTTAGTTCATTATCTTCCATAATCTAGCCTTAAAGGAACTTCCTTCCTGAAGAATCGTATCCCTTCTTCATAGAAGAAGATACCTAAGAAGCACTGGGGAAAATCTTGTTTTAAGAAAGTTAAAGAAAAAAAGACCATTGCAAAACATAGAAGGAACCTCATTTTGAGTCCCATTAGACCTACTCAACATAAAGACAGACATATTTAATGATCTTTTCACCGTCAAAACTTCAAGATCCCACCACATGAAAAAGAATATTTCTTCTTGCCTTCAGCCCCTGGTCCTTCATTCATTCACTCAAGACCCATCAAAAACCATGCCAGCACGCCAAGTCACGCAGCTGAGGGACCAGCTCCCACGTGAGGAAAACGAGTACCAGAAAGGTGACGCGATCACTTAGTATCAAATCAGGGGCCAGAAAACGAACGAAAGCTCCTTCTTTCCCAATTCCCTTTCCGTCAAATACGATTTCTGCTAGTCCTACCCCTCCCCATCGCATCTGTAATGACGCTGGTGAGCCAAGCCTCGTCTCCGTGCTCCTGTCCCTTGGACAACGGGACAGAGGGAGACTGGGCCTGCATTCAAACTGGGAGGGGAATATTATTTGCAAGCAGAATGTTTCCTTGTAGTTTCAGCTCCCTGGAATGCTCCTGTGGTGTTCCAGCCCTCCATGATCAGCCATGGGGTCAACTCCCCGGAACCATGAAAACTCGGCCAGAGACCTGCTAAAGCAGAGGCATTTTCGATGCAATGACAACTCTACTGGTGTGATTGTGCTTCTCTTCCTACTGGCTAGCTCATATGTTGAGGACGATGCCAGTCGCTACATTAAGTATTTCATATGCCACGTTCCGTATACTAACATGACTAAACTTGGGGTTGCCAGGTATTCATGGAGTATTACGTGGCAACTATCCCGGACTGTAAGGCACACCGGGCGGAAGCACGCCCACTTGCTTGCTCTAGCTCTATGCCACTTGAACATAGGGCAAGGTCACCTGACCTTTTAGATGGGTTTAAAAAAAATACAAACACACACACACACAAAGCAAAAATAAGGAACACACAATCCCAAAGAGATGTATTAATTAAATGAAAAAGTGAGGCGGTGCCAACGAAACGCCACTTTGTGGGATCCGTAGGGAATAAAGTGAAAAGTTTGTCCCAATATTAAATCAGCCAGTAGAAACAGAGTAGACAATTATGAGTTTGTTACTAATAAAATGGTGTCTTTTTCATGCCTGCCTGAGCTGTAAATATAGTTTCTTGTTCGTATCAGCCATTTTCAGAGTATCCCTTTTTCGCACATCTGGCCAGTTTTTACTTGAAATCTTTGTTTGGGTTTAAATGTTTACTTATGAAAGGAACTCGTCAACGTAGAAAGATGAAAGAGGCACTAAGCAAGTACAGTTAACTAGCTGGCAAGTTTATTGATGTAGTTTTTTTTAAAGCAGCTTTGAGATATTATTCACATACCATACAATGCACTCCTTTAAAGTGTACAATTCAATGCTTTTTTTGAAAAGCATATTTTAAGATTTCACAAGAAGCAAAAACAATGTTTTGTGAGCAATACATTGAAGTGTATGTCCCAGACAGGGAGGTATGCTCTCAGGATAGAAAAAAAAAAATCCAGATATTGAGAGCTATTGGATAACATTTATCTTAAGGAAGGATTTAAAGCCCTAAAAACCTAGGAGAAAAAATCCAACACATGTGCTCTACAAAGGAAGTGGAGGGATTTTTCCTGGGGTGGATAAATGAACAGGAGTTCATTCCCTCTTTAATTTCTGTGTATCAAGGACACAGATTTCTCTGCCTTCTCTCGTGAAAGCATGGATCTTCCCCTTCATGTTAAAATATGTTATTTAGTATTTGCGCATGTCAACATCACACTGGGCGTCTTAGAAGAGTAGAATTAGCCATTCTTCTGACTCCAGGCACTTGTCTACTAAGTATCAGACTAAAAGCAAGACGCTACAGTATTCTCTCACATCAAGCCACTGGTGGAGCACTTCCTTTTCCTTAATTCTTCCATAAAAATCAGCGACATTTTTCTTTATATACACACACAAGCTCAAGTGAGCACCCTTTGATTTCCCACAAACCTTTAGAAATTGTTTGGGCCCCTTCCACATCTTTCTCTTGATATGATGGGGCAGAATCTCTTCCTAGAACCACAATTAGACCCATTAAATATGGGCTTCTGCTCCAGGCAGAAGGCGAGTCCAATTTCACTAACTCTAGCATCATTCACAGCAGACGAGGCAGGGCATTTAAACAAACAAGCGGCTCATTTCTCTCACATCCTCACAGTGCACACGTGCGCCAGGAGACTCACCGGGCAGTGCAGCAAGAATGCCGGAGGGCAGGAAACAGAGCGCTTCAGCCCGGGCATGCTTTTGCAGTGCAATAATTGGAGACAAAAATTCTAATTATGCTGTAGTGCAGGGCACTTTGTGGAAATTACCAACATTGTGCAAGTACAAAGCACAAAAATCTTACGGCTATCAAGCTGGCCTCTTTAAAAGATGATTAACAGTGCATATTACGGTGTCAATTTTCAATCTAATAACTTGTTTAGTCACTGAATTACTAATTTACTTCATTTATAGTTTTACTAGAGGCTCCTTAAACTTTTTGGTCTGCTAGATTAACTTGGCTTGTATAAATATACCATAATCAACTAGATTAATTAGTCAAATTAGCTTGGTTATTTCTTCCCCAATACTTAGAACTTGAAAAGTTCATAATGTTCAAATTAATAATTCAGTACTGGCTCTGAATCTGAAGTCTTTTTAGAAACTAAATTTAATGGGGGTGAGAGTTACAAATTCAGAAATATTATTCATCAAGGAGGTGTACATTTCAAAAGAGTGCCTCCTGGTTATTATTAAAATGTTCTGGATGAATTCTTCTTGCTACAGCTCAATTTTGAGATAAACTTTGGAAAGTAATACAGATTTAAAACAATGGCGAGCACACGGCAGTTTTCCAAAGGTCCTCAAGCTAACGAAATGTAAAAAATTAAATCACAACATTCTAAGTGTTTCCCAGAAATTTAGCGCAGACGACATTGCGAACTAGTATGGCAGGTGTCATTTACCATAAGTAACAGTATGGTCGATGTGCTGGTTCACAGACACCTCTGGAAATGTTTTGCCCAAATAGTCTCTTAAAATTTGGGTGGAATCTAGCCTGGTATTTCACGGGCAAAAGGGACTTGCCTTAAAATATCACGCCTTGAAACTGGAAATCTGGATTCTCTCTGCCTGAGAGTTTTGAGTTTTTTCAGAACAAATACTCGTGAAATTAGATAATTTCATTTTGCAAACAATCTGGAAAAGATTTGGAGGATTAGGAGGGGGGAGTGGCAGGGGGCTGGTGAGAGGAACCTACTTGGGTTTTTCTAGCACGAATTCTGATTTTTGCCTTGAGATGTTTAGAGTTGAAATAATCAGAAGGTATTCATATTACCTAACTTTGGATAGAAAATGTAAACTAAATTCAATTTCCAGTACCTACTTTTCCTGCTGAAGCTATGCCTCTCTCTAATGGACACAACATATAATGAAAAGTTAAATAATCCGACTCCGCCAGTAATTTTTGCAAATCATCTGTAGCTGAGGATTGTCGTATGGCTATCTTATCTTCAGAAACTTTCAAAACAAAACAAACTCCACTGCCAAAGTAGTAGGCAGGATTACAGAAATATAAATGCTCAATAAAAGTGTTCAAAACCAGAGCTTGCTATGTGGGTGTGGGGATTTTCTCCCAAATAATAGAGACGTCATTTAGAAAACAAAACAAAAACTTTTCCTATTGTATAATTGTTTGAATCAGGCATAAATGAACTTCCAGAATCCCGGTACTTAATCCATACACCTTCATTAAACAGAAAGCAAGAAAGGAAAGTACTGGTCCATTTTCCAAAGTCAAAATATAAGAATAAATAGCAATGCAATTCCATATAGTTCTCCTTTCTATGTATGAATGCATTCTATGTATCTCCTCTGAAGGTATTTCCGTCAGGGGGACATGGAGTCCTCTTCACCAAGAACAATGCAAATTTTGCAATCCGATGGTAATTAACGCTATTTTATAGACATCATCTTTTAGACCAGTTTCTTCATCAGCAAATAACAAATGCCAGCTGGTAGGTGCTTAACTTCCTGCTGGGAAGTATTTTGGAATATTAAATATTAAAAGGTAATAGTTTTATATATGTGCCAAGTAGACTAGTTGCAAGCTAAGTGTATTTTCAGCAATCCCAAAAGTCAAACTCATGTAATCAATTGCAATTACATCGACAAATGGCTTCAGGTTAGCTCAGAAGACTGGATCAGCAAGTCTTCAATCCAAAGAGTATTTTCGATGGTTCGTGTAGATATATAGCATATCTGAACCCTTTACCAAATTGTACTAAAAGTAAGAGATTATACCATGAAATATATGTAAACACAGCCATTTCCATGAATAAAGCTTTGAGAAAATGGTAGCTTTGTCACCAGATTCAGGTACCAGCTACCTCTATAAGGTGTGAGGTTGAGATCATGAGGTGGTGGTGGTGGTGGTGGTGATAGGGGGGGTCGGTAATTAAGCCTAAATAATTTTAGACCAAATACGTTGTTTTACAAGAGTGGGGGTGTGTGTGTGCACATCTCTATTCATGATGCATGCGTGGGTGGTGTCATTTTGATAACTGAAGGAGAGTGGTTGGTATAACCTAAGCGGCACGAGGAAGCACTTACACATATGCCAAGGTTCTGGCAGGAAAGATCATATAAATATACTGTGGATCCAAACACAACTCAGCTGGGTTAAAAAAGAAGATGAAGCTGCAAAGGAAAACAACTTCTACCCCCGTGGAGAAATCAATCACATACAGGAGGAAGTTATCGAGGGTTGTCATGCCCACCATCAACCTAGTTATAAGAGCACCCTTCTTAGAGAATGCGCTTTTCCAATCTGCGAGTTCTACATTCAGCCAATATAATTGGTTGGATAGACCTAGCACATTTTGTGATATCATTTTTAAGGCTACCAAATGTCTTGGGAACTTTTTACTCTAATCACTCCCGAAGCCATCTAAATTGGCTTTAAATTCTTCCATTTGTAATGGTAAATTTTTATTACAAACATGTTTTTGCTCCAATTTAAATACAGATATGCCAGTTTGAAGTTGAAATAATTAGATCCTACATGGTTTTTCACGCAGTACATTATTATATTATATCAAAAGAAATCCTATCCCATCATGGAAAATAGGTGGAAGATTTATATAAATCCCAAGGTAATTTATTTCATTAAATAAGTTATACCATGAGGGCGTGTTGCTATTTTCAAGCACAAACACACAAGCACATGGCACCAAGAATTGTGCTCCACTGTCTTCCTTTTAAAATCTTTACATGAATAATACCCAGCATCATGGACCTTGAACACTGATGATTCTGGCTAACGCTTTTATCCTTTGCTTGAAATTACAGGATCAGTCTAGCCAGAATTTATGAGAACCAGACCCCAGACCTCACATAGCTCACATATTAGACCATTAGGCATCTAACTACCTCTGAACAATTTCAATGCATTATCTTGCCTTTTCCCTGGGGCACAAACTTCACTCGTCCATACTTTTAATATATTTTGTCTGCATGAAGCAGATCGAGTTATTACATGCCAGAAGATCACGACTTACAGAAATCTCATTGCTTCACGACGGCGCCGCAGCCCTGTGTGCTCCACCCTGACGTAGGACGGTGGAAAATGGTCAATGCTGCACATTTCTGCCAATTCTCTGGTGGTTTGGGTAAAGCATCTTTGGTCTTTTCACTTAGACGCTTTAAACATTTCCATGCACCCTCACCCCCACACACTTAACTAAGGAGGGCCATATCCATGGATGTATATGTATGTATATGCGTGTGTGTATAAATTTTATATATATATATATATATTTCAAATTGCATGCCACTTCAAATAAACCACTAAAGTGTTCTGGATTGCTTAAAAAGAAACAAAAGTCCCTAACTTTTGCTTTCTCCAACATAGTTGTTATAGTTCTGATTCACTTATCTTGATGTGGGCTTTGCAGCTTGCCTGGTCCTCTAAGCCAGGGAAATATAGTGATCAAGATTTGAAAATTAATTGGTCTTGGAACTCTCCTAAACCTTTTACCTGGATTGCAAAGCCGTCACGGTCGTTCCCTCCCTTGGGCTTTTTTTCTCCTCAACGAGGCTGAACAGGAAACCAGGGTGACCTGGCACTATCCCGAGACTGTCCATCACAGCTCGCTCGGTTTACAGCTCTTCGCAAACAAGGAAAAGACAGGCAAGGAAAGGCAAACAGCACACGGACACGTTGTGCTTTAGCGCAGGTACTGAAATTATCACGGTAATCTGAACAAACAGAGGGCATGCTCGCCCTTAAACAAGATGCTTATGATTCTCTGTGATCCGTTCCGAAGTCAGATCTCTGGGCTAGTTAACCACTCCCTCTAGTCTGTTACAGCGATTTTTTTTTTTTAAGTGCTGGCTAACAATCGTGTTATTTGGCTGTTCCTAATAAAATACTTGGGAAAGGAAGACCGAGCTACCGTTATCTCAAACAGTTTGCTCATTTAGTTCCAAACTAAAACAAACAGCAATGAAAGGTCATTAGTCCCACAGACTAAAATTGTTTTGATGAAGGCCAGCTTCCCATTCTGTTGACAAGCGTCTCAATTCTTTTCAACAGCTCCGGGTGTCCACACTGGAAGAATGCAGGGCAGCCAGCGAGCTGGGGGCGCCAATGGCTCTTGGTGACACTTTGCAGAATTACCACTGAGCAAACTCTCCCTTGCCCCCAGCCCAAAGTAAAGATAGTGAATCATGGTCAGGAGTGTAAACAGCGCCTAAACTTCGGAGGCTATACGATTTAACCAATGGTAGGGTCCCGGGCCTACTTTTTCTTTATTCAGAATACAGTCAGGGAATAGAGGAGCACTTGTACAAACTTCACCAAGAATTTCAACAAAAAAAGGCACATACTGGAACTTCATGCTTCCTATCAGGTCAAGAATTTTGCCACAAAGTGGAAGCAGGAAATGGGAACACTGGGGCCCATTGGGAAGGGCGTGTACCTTTGCAGACAACTTGACTGGATAGTAACCTCCAAACGGGCTTGGAAGCAGAGGGCTGCCTGGTCTTGTGCTAATCATCAACGCGGACACTGCAGAATTTCTTCTCGTCGTCCTCTCAGCTCAAAATAAGAACCACCGTGTCTCTGCCCAGAAATGGGAGTAGCCTGCAGGTCACATCTTTGTGTTCAGACCTTTCCCCAGTCTCAGAGGTGTTGCTTGTCAAGTTCTCTACTCTTTCCAAACCTGGCCAGTCAGACAGAGCTGTGAATCACTCAAAAGGAAGCCCTCTGGGCTTGGATGGGTGATCTCAAAGAGGCTCTGGAAAGTTCGGGGTAAGAAACACTTTGTAGAGATAGCCCGGGGATTTGGAAGTTGAGAAATGTTGGTTCTATTTTGAGCTGTGCCTTGAGCCTGTTGCTCTCTGTACAGAAATTGCCAGATGTGGGCGGAAACACAGTTCACTCTGTGGCACATTTGAAGAATTCTTAATCAGAGATTCTGATTAAGGAGAAGCATGACCTTCATTTTGTGGATCTTTTAAAACAACAAACAAACAAATAAACAAACTGGGCCGGAAAGCTGATCGTGCATGGTTAATTTTTCTTAACTCGACACAAACTGAGTGGTAGTCCACTTTTTCTTGTGGGGTATTTTTTTTGGTTGTTCTTTTGAGGCAGAAAGAGCCTCACTTTCCATCAGGGAAAGCACTAGAAACCCCATTGTCACAGGGCGAGAAGTGATCACGGATGATATGTAGTCTGGCATCTCATCTAATTCTTTCTCTAAGATACTTACCAGGGAAGACACATCCCCTGCTAATGCGTATTGAGAAATGCAAAGCATACTACCTCTAGAGGCAGCTCCTTCCAGGGCCAGCTATCAGGTGCTTAGCAAGTGCTTACTGAGGTCAAGCTGAAATCTGCAGCGCCCTCCTCTCCTGATCCTCATCTCGGCCTCTGACCCGTCTCAGAACAAGCTGACTTAGTTTCCTCTACATGACAATCGTTCAAACAGTCTTCAATCACTTCTCTTCAATCCAAACCTCCTAGGTTCATTCATGCCGCCCCTCGGTCTGTACGCCGTAGAGACCATCACCCAATGATCCCAGAACGGGCTACTCACTGTCAGTGTTTTTTGGGGTGCGGAGCCCAGACCTGCAAAGTCGGGCCAATGGGCAGTACACAGAACTGCAAGTTCGAGTCCTGGAGACACTGTGGGATGATTACAACACTTAATTTTAAACTCTTTTCTTTTTCAGCCAAATCGGATTGTGTTTACTGTCAGCTAAAAGCTCTGCTTCCATCACAGGGTCCCTCCCTACCTTACATTCGTGCAACTGAATTTTGGCACTTACGTCTTCTTTACATGCATTGTCTTTACCATTTCGTTTCAGTAGTGCTGGCCGATTGGTTGGACCCACCCAGACCTGGTTTGAGTGGCAGACAAAGCAGTTCCTGCACTATGGAAAAGTGCCCTGCTGGGAGGGCTTCCCCGTCACATCCCAGCAAGGTCGTGGGGGGCTCCCTACCTTTGCCTATGAAACTAGAGTGGAAAGGTTAAGGAAAGGGGTGTGGCTACCTTACCCAGTAAGAGGTGAGACCAAGATTTAGACCTTAGTCATGTAACTGTAAGTGGATTGCCCTTTCTGTTCTCCTGTGCCATTTCTTGGGATTTCTTCCAATCCTGCTCTTGTCCCTGCGATACACTGACTTTCTCATCAACCGGCACAAATCACACAGCCTCATCACAGATTTCCAGTTCCTTCTCTTTTGTAATATTTGCCCCCAATTGGGCCAAGGACAAAGCCAGGGGATCTCAACTCCTAGGCTTTCATTACAAGGCCGTCTGACTGCACTCTCACCAACCTACGAGTTTTCATCTGGCTTCAAAGCCCTCAGATACCCATTTAGGTAACACATTTCCCAAAGTGTCCACCACGTGCCCAGAACTGTAGCAACACTGGGCGTGTGGAGATGAACAAAACAGGCAGAGCCATCAGCAGCAGCTCTGTCGAAGGGCAGGAGAAGGCCGGGTTAGTTCGCTCCGAGCAAACCACGCCGACTTCCATGATCCATGGCTTCCTTTCCCAATGGCCGTGTCACACCGGTGCTTTGGGGGAAGTAGGCCCGTGTTCGACACAGCAAAGTGGGCGGAGGAAAGCACATGCCGGGCAGCAGCCTGCGTGCCGACGGTGCCACCTTAGCATCTGAGGTCCTACGCAGGTAACAGGGCCTCATGTGCTCAGCTTCTGTTTGGAAGGAGAGAGGGCGAGGTTCTCATTCGTCCAGCCTCAGCATTTCCTTTCTTTGTAAGCACGAACTTCCTGCAAATGCAAGCATGTGCAGAGCCCACTCCGAACATCACCGAGGAGAAAACCTATCCGAGAGGAATGCAGACCCACCTGTGGAAAATGACCACGCTGACACTTCTCGAGCGCCTACTAGGTCCTGAGCGCCACAGTGAGCATTTTAAATGGAATGCTTTTAACTTGTAGTTTCACACCCACCCTACTGGGCAGGTAATTTTTAAATTCCCTGCGCTGCAGTTTAACAGAGCGAAGGAAGCAAAAGCAAAGGGGTGGCGTCACACCTCTTGTAAGTGGGAGAGTGGTCAGCTCCCGGGCATCCCGAGTCCAAAATCCGGGCTCTTCCTCCCTCCCACCTGGAAACACACTGCACCTTGGACTTTTCCAGTGCTCAGGGTGCCAACAAGGAAGCACTGCAAACGTCAGAATAAAATAAAGGAGTGGACCTAGGCATGTCCCAAGGAAGGCATGTCCTCCTACGCCCACAACGTCTTCAGGTGTGTCTTGACTCTTAGGTGAACCTGAGAGAAAGCACTCACTCAACATCCCCACCGCCTCCCGTCTTTTGCAGGGGGATACTTGGAGAAAGAAATGACCAAGACTCCTGAGGGTCGCACTCGAACCTCTCCACGACCCACTTGATGATACTTGAACTAAATTAAATAGAAAATAAGGTCTTTAGATCCCAATTAGAGATAAAAAGGTCCTTATCGCCCTAACACACAAGTTGCCAGAAAACCCATCTACCCTTCCGCTCTCAACAGCCCAGAGCTGTGAGGAAGCTCAATGAGCCCTCTCTTCACGCTCGCTTCCAGGGGCTCCCCTCCAGGGGCCCCTAGGTTGAGTCCAACCCACCTTCCCGGAAAGATCAAGAAGCAAGTGCCAGCCTCGCCTTTTCACTTCCTGAAGACCATCATACCCCTTAGGTAACACAGCCAAGACTCCTTTTCTCTGCTCGTCATTTCCCTGTAGGTACCTGCCCCCGCTCCATCACAGAGAAAGAACTGTCCTTCCATATTGGGAGTGCGGACCCCCCTTCAAGTGTCTCCGATCTCATCACTTCCCTCCTTGGTAAAATTTCCCATCAATTTGTTTTTCTGACCCCTTAAATGTTCATTCTCTGCACCAGATTATTTCCTCTGCTGACAAATATAGGTGAGCACCCCCTCTCCTTGAAGAAAAAAAAGTATTTCTCATTCTCTGTTCTTTCCCAGTTCTTGAAAAAGGAGAGGAGTCCTCTTCCGGACCCCCCACTCAGCCCTTCCCTCCTTGTAATCTGGCTTTTGCCCTTGTCATTCCACTGAAACGCTACAGACCCAAAGGTCACCAATGACTTCCTCATGGACAAATTCAATGTTATTTTCTCCCTTCGGCTCCTCAACTGCTCTATAGACCTCCACTCGGTTGATCATGGCTTTACTTTTTCATCAGTGTTTCTTTATCAACTACTTCAGGCTTGGGAAAATATTTCATATACCTGGATTCATTCATTCACTTTTCCTCTTAGCTTTCTGATTTCTCTTTTTAAAAAAAATTTTAAATCATTTTATTAGGGACTCATACTTTTATCACAATCCATACATATATCCACTGTGTCAAGCACATTTGTACATTCTCATACATTTGCTCCCCACTTAAGTCTCTGGTATCAGCTCCTCATTTTCCCCCTCCCTCGCCGTTCCCTTCCCCCATGAACCCTTGAAAATTTATGAATTATTGCTTTGTCATATCTTACACTGTCCAACATCTCCCTTCACCCACTTTTCTGTTGTCCGTCCCCCATGGGATCTCTTTTTAATCCCTCTCTGGTCACTCCTGAACTACTTATTTCTTTGAGATTCCATCCCTGGCCTTCGTCTTTTGTTTGTGTTCCCAAGCAATATTCTTACAACTTCTGCTATTATCTCTAAGGCGGATTCCAGCTCTGACATTTCTCCAGAACTTCAATTCTGCATTTCAAATGCCTCTTAAAAGTCTCTCCAATTCTTTATGGTATCTACAGAGTTGTTATTTTACTATAAATCTACTCCTCCTTAATTGGCTATCAGAATTTCAACAGAGTCCATCTCAAAACCTCAGCAGCATCTGGCCTGCTTCTACCCGCCACTCCCCTTCCTTGCTCCCCACGCCCAGATTGTCAAAATCAACAGACTCTCCCTCTGGCCTCTGTCACATCTGCATCTTTGTGTGTCCATCTCTATGATTCTGATGCAAGCACCCACTCACTTTCGCTTAGAACAGGGTTTCCCAACCTTTACGCGTTCCTTTAAAACCCTCAAAATTTGAGTCCATAGGCATGTGGTGTACACTATTACCTCCTTAATATTTTTAACTCAATACTTACATTTTTCTCACCCTTGACAACAAAAAACCAAAGAGTTAAAAAACAAACAAGCCCAATGCCTTCAAGCCGATTCTAACTCATAGCAAGCCCGCAAGTCAGAGGAGGACTCCGCCATGGTTCCAAATTTGTGCATCACTGCACAAGCATGCGGGGCCCCAGCCGCCCGAGCACTCTAGCCTCTGTGCCATCAGGGCTCCTGTGCTCTGACAAGCCTAAGCCAAACCCAAACCAGTACCATAAAGTTGACTATGACCTACAGTGACCCTGCGTGGGATTTCCAAGACTATACATCTTGCTGGGAGCAGACAGCCTCGTATTTCTCCCATACAGCAGATGGTAGATTTGAACCGGCAACTTAGCAGTTCGCAGCCCAACCTCTACCGTACCCCACCACCAACCACCCACATTCCTCTGGCTTGACAATAGCCCCTATGAAATCAGAAATATGACATACAAGTCATATTTTCCTCACAGTATTATGATTAAAATCTGAATACCACTAAAATTTACCATGTTTACCAAAAGTCACACATTCTCCTCGCTTTGGGAATCATTTATTTTGATTATGCCAAACCTTGTAACAAGTATTTCCATCCTCAGTCTTTTGGCATTTCAATCCATCTGATTAACATTTCCAGAATAATTTTTCAGCATTACAACTATACCACACTGGGGTTTTGTTCAAAAGAAAAAAATTCATTCTGCACACAAATCTTTACCTGGTTGTTCTCTTTCCCCTGAATCTACCTGCCTACTCAACATCATTTTCTGTTTGTCAGCCAGCCTTACCTGAGGGTTCACAGACCCAATCGCTGCTAATCACTGTTCCCCCCCACTGCTCACTCCCATCCCCCACCTCATCACCTGCCTTCAAAGCTCTCCCTCCCCACCCCCACAGCTGCAACCATCTTAAAACCTCCCCCATTCCCTCAGCTGGAAGTAATCTTTCTTTCTTCCTGACTCGCTTCACCCTTTACCCATACTCTGTTGCCGTCTCTCTATTTTTAATTTTCAGTATATTTTCACACTTTAGCTTGCCTACATATGTTTAAATTCCTCAGGTAACATTTTTGGTGTGAGTTAATTTTTCTTTTCTGATAAATATATCTGAGGGACCTTTCCAAACATTCATGGAAAGATGGAATTAGCAGATAATGGGATCCCCCACCCCCCACCATGAACTTTTGGAAGCGCCCTGATGTATAACAAAGCATTCCAACATTGCTTGTACGTGTACTATTCCTTGATATTAATTGTGCTGGGTGTGAGACGATTCCCATTAAAGTAGGTTTCTCATCGCGGGTTTGCTTTTCAGACAATCCCTCTGCGTTTGGGGGGAGGAAGCACTGGGGACCTCTCTCTGGAGGAGGATAAAGAGGTTTCTGGCATGTCCACCTGTGGCCTCCCTTTGTCTCCATTCACATAAATGGGGCAAAATTTGTGAAGAACAACTGTCATCCTGTGTCTGCAGAGGATGGGGGCTGATTTTTTGTGACAACTGACATTTGTATTCACTTTGTTCTATTTCAATTTTTTAATAGTCAGCATGGTAATAAAAGTATGCTGCAGAGAGATTCTGTTTAGCATGCACAGATTTTTGTTTGCTCTGTTTTAGAGCTTTCCTCTCAGTTCCTAACTAATATGCTAAAATGTGCAGCACTCAGTCCCCTGAAGGGCTCATTCACCTCCAGAAGGATGTTCCCTTCAATGGCTCACTGCAGCTGGAGGGAGACCAAGCTCCAGAGTCCAGTTTGACCCCCAGAGCAAACCAAGCCACCTCCCACCCTGAAGCCTCCGTGGGCCCTGTGCATTCTCATAGCACCGTGCTAGTGAACCGGTGGAATATGAATATATATATATATATATATATATATATATATATATGAACTTTGCTCAGGAAACCAAAAGCTCTGTTTTCATTAGAACCCTCACTTTCATTGCTACTTCGTAACAATAATTTTGCTACTGTTATGAATCGTCATGCCAATATCTGATAGGATGTATTTTCATTGTTACATATTAAACATAATTAAAGCATAGTGATTCATCACAAAAATATGTAATTATATATTGTGAAATATTTATTTCTAATGACAAATAAATGCATGTTGTAGCATGGGTAACAGTCTTCACGTTTCTGGGTGTATCTGCATGTGGACAGACCCACCTGGAGATGGATAGAGGGGAGGTGCCTTGGTTCCTAAGACCATCAGAAATGTATGTTTTCCGATGACCTTAGGTGACCTCTGTGAAAGGGTCATTCAACCCCCAAAGGGGTCGAGACCCACAGGTTGAGAACCGCTGTGATACAGGGTCACATGAGTTAGAATTTACTTAATGGCAGTGGGTAACATTAATCAGCCTTTTTATGGACTAAGAAATGGGCCAAATGTGCAGTCTTGTCTCTTCAAGTTCCCTTCTAGAATAGTATTCCCCATAACAAAAGGTACATAAGCAATTAAAATGTTCTTCTCAGCTGACACTGATAATCAGCCTTAGAGTCTGTGATAGTTATATAATTGTCGATTTAAGGATTAAGCGTGTAGGGATGGCGTCTAGTCTATCAATCAGGTCATAGCCAATGAGACTTCTGTGTGGGCATAGCATTCTCCTAAGGATTGTGGAAATTCTGGTATTTCCTCTTGGGAGGTGGGAGACTCTCTGCTCACATCCTGGGAGACATAGCAGCTGACAAGACACATGGACCCACCCTGATGCAGCCCTGGGTGCTAGAGAAACCATGCAGAGACCCATGCCAGTGCTGAGATGTTTCCAATGCCACTGGATCCAAAGACTTTCTACCCACCGGCCTGTGATCTTCTACATTTGGCATCATTGCATGCGTTTTGTGAGTCTGAAGAGGGCTTTATAGATTGGTATCAGACAGCTGGGCTAATAATGGATTTATGGACTTGATCTGGACTGGGCTGGGATGTTTTTTCAATGTTCAATTGCTCTTGTATAAAGATCTCTTTCTTATACACATGAGTGTCTATGAATCTGTTTCTCTAGTCTACCCAGACTAACACAGCCTTTCCAAATCTTAATTATTGGTCGTGCCTACTTCTGCTCACCTTTCTAAAACTAAAATGGGGAGAATTCCACAAGCACATACAACGCTTCTTTCAAGAGAAACCATTGCCTGTAGCAATGCTTTAGAGATTTCCTTGTTCAGAGAGTAAGTGATTGGAGCATTCTCAGCCATCATAACCCTAGTGCTCATGATCAGAAGAACTCTCGCAGTACATCGCACCGGTCATGTTCAAGTACAAAATTCAGCTGTTCTGGGCATGATCAGCTAGTTTTGCAGGATGAGGAAGAGTCTGGCACTGATGTCAGGAAACCTCACTGATGCACAAATATCACAGATGCCAACAGCATCAGGGACTGATACCCTGGATGTGCTGGCATGTCCCAGGTGCCCTGAGCGCTTCATGTTGAAGTCCTTGCTCTTTATGCTCTTTATACTTGTCCAAGCCTCTGTTTCGCGGCCTGTCATTGGCACTCTTGAGACCAGAGACTGGGAATACCCAGGGAGACTTAAGAAGGCAGCCCAGACTCAGTCAGACACAGCCCCATGGTTCTGCAGATCACTCAGATCATGCCTTGGTAAGTTTAAGCCACAGAAGCCAACAAAACCCTGACTTGCAGGCATACATCCGCTCTAGAGTCTGAGGCTGACTACAGCCATAATGGAGCCTCTGGTTTTATTTAGTCTTCTCCAAAATCCCAAGAAAAGAACAAATACTACCACAGACCCCTTTGATTTTCCTTTTCAGCACCACGGTTTCTATGAGCACACACTGTTAAGGACGGCTCTGGTGGTTACTGCCAGCCCTCATGGTGGTATGATCCAGACAACCCTGGTCCCGGTGGACTCAAAGCTATGTTCTAAATGAAATGTCGTGCTGGCCAAAGGATATTTTTAGAAGAAAGAGTAAAATGATAGGAGTTTGAGAAAAGTGAACTGGTCAGGACCCTAAGTTAAATGGGGCACGTGAACACACACACACACACACACACACACACACACACACACACACACACACAAATGAAGACGCAGGATTCCAGTGAATGGGATTTACAAAGGTTCTGAGGTCTCCGCTGGGCAGAACTTGTTCCTGCTCTAGGGACTGGCTGATACTCAAGACACCCTGTGGTGCTGTGGTTTAGGGTTTGAGGTGTTATCTACAAGGTCAGTGGTTCAAACCACCAGCCACTCCTGCTTCAGTAAGGACTTGCAGTCTAGGCAACACGACACAGGGCCCGAATCAAGTCGTCAGCAATGGGTTGCCCATGTTTAGCCACCCCAGGCAGTCTTTACTAAATGATCCGCTACCTTCTCCAGACCCTGTGACCTTTGCCCAGTAGGATATGGAAATGAGTTGCTAACACTAATTTGATCATTACAAAGGTATGACAAGTCATTTCTGAGTATATGGACGAATGAATGTATTACATATGTATTCAAGAAAGGGAGTTCTTTAAAGCACCCAGTAATCCTGTAGTGTTTTTATTCTTACAAGATCACTTGTAATCCACTTGCTTTGGTGTGTTTTTTCTTTGTTTTTGTTACGTCTTCATATGCTTATGTAAATAAATAAGTCCTACCTGTGTGTAGTGTGCATTTTATTTTTATGTTTTTCTTTTCCCCATACAGACGTCTCCTCCTTAATGTTTTTTTCTTGCTATTGTTGTTTGAACACTGATTTTCAACTGCACCACCTCATCAGCAGCACACTGTTAAATTTTTTATGGAAATAAAGATAACCTTACCTATAAAAATGGAACCTGGGTGGTGTAGTGGTTACACATTGGGGGTCTTTCTACTCCTGACTGGGACGATTTCATTGAGTCCAGAAGAAAGGCTCCATTAAGAATACAAGAGCCAGTGATGGTGAAACTGAAGTGGGGAATGGAGTACAAGGGCTACCTGGTGTCTGCAGATGGCTATGTGAACATGCAGCTTGCAAACACAGAAGACTACATAGATGGGGCATTGTCTGCATAGCTGGGTGAAGTTTTAATAAGGTATAATAATGTCCTTTATATCCGAGGTGTTGAAGAAGATGGAGAAATGAGAGAATAACATCTTTTGTGGGGTTTTTAGATGTATATTTCTAGGCAATAAAGATTTGCTTTTCAAGTTGAAAAAAAAATACAAGATGGCAGCTTACCGCAGAGTTCAGCCTGATTGTGAGAATTAGCCAGGAGAAGTGAAAAGGAATCTTGCTTCTGAGGGGCAAAGATGAGTACAATCAAAGGAAAAAGAGTCACAATCTCAGGAACTCACCCTGTCCTATAGGGTCGCTATGAGTCGGCATGGACTTGATGAGCGTGAGACTGTTTTTATTTTTAAACAAGGCAATCTCAAATCAGGCCACCACCCGACAGTCTCCAACTTCCTCCATAGAACACAACACATTTAGGGACTGTTCGCTATACGAATGTCACTATGCAAGTAGTTATCATTTCCAGTTTCCCTCGAGAAACTCAAGCTGCCAGCTTACCCAACAGCCTCAGCGTGCGCCCTTATCACCTTTCCCTCCGCGCAGCCTGCTCTGTGGGTTCTAAACTATGCTGCTAACTCTCATTTATTTGAATCTACCTTGAGCCACCCCTTCCTTCACTCCCCATCACCTGTTCTTTATCACAAGGAAACATGGGCTTGATAGCTCATGTCTTTCTTAATTGCAGGCAGCTTAAGTCTTCCTTAATCACTCAGGCTAGTGTCAATTGGATTTTTTTTCCCCCTTCAAAATGCTCCCTCTGACAACTGACACAATTCATTCAAGATGCAAAGCTGCTCCTTATTTACCTGAGAAAACCTTAGTCTGTTTCTTCACGGATAAAAGGATGACCACAGCTAAATGTAAGTGTAAAAACCAACTCCCAAGGGCTAAAAGTTTCAGAAGCTGCTCTGATGGAGCTTTTGTGACACTATGCGGGGTTTCGTGTACTAGTTCCAGACCGAATTCTATTTTGAGTGTACAGCTTCTAAAAGGAAGGTATTGGAGATTGCTAGGTACGTATAAAAAGGTTGAACAATTTGCATCTTCAAAGGATAACTGAGGATCCAGGATTCTCTCTGCCACGTCTTACTGAGGACACGTGGGCAAACACCTAAATACCTTTGAGCATCAATGTGTGCCTCAGGTGAAAGGAGACAACGTCTGTGCCTGAGTCTGAAGGCAAGAATTGGAGCATGTCATGAAAAGTATTTCACCCAGAAGGATGGGCCCCATTTGTCTACAGGCAATTCTATTTCCTTGCCAGTGTAAATGACTTTTGCCCCCCCTCCCCCCCCAAAAAAGGGTGGGAGGGGATGATTAGCTAGAGGCTTCTGAGAAGCCTGGCTCTGAAGAGAGATCCACATCCAAAAGCAACCCTGCCAGTGACCTGATTGCGACGACACAGAGCCCTGGCGTCATCCGACAGCCACATGCCTACTGCCGCGGAGTTGTTTCCAACTCACCAAGCCCTTCCACAGGGTTCCAAGGCTGTAGATGTCGCGAAGGGCAGATTGGTCTACTCAATCCAACACTAAGCAGTTCGTAGCCTGTCCATTGCTAACCCCAAAACACCAGGGATCCTTACAACCCATAGAAACCCATTGTGAAAGAAGTGCGGGCATGTGGATCGGGTTAGGTTTGGTCAACCTGAGGATGGAAGAACAGGTAACCCTGGGTCTCTGACTGCATCATTTAATCCCTGCCTCCAACTTTCTTAGAGCCCTTCATACCGCACAACTTGGAATGCTATCACGATCACGGAAGCCAGTATTCAGTGGTTGGCTCCTATTTTTAGGCAAAAACATTTCAATATATCATCCCACCATCTCTTTGTGAATACACTTGGGAGTCATTGATTTGGGAACCATTGAAGAACCATTGTTCCTCCTGGCATCTTTAAAGTTCTATTTAAAGAAATAAAAGGTCTAAGAGGCTGTAAGTCTCTGGTGTGTTCATAAAGAAGTAATAGGTATGTTTGATAAGCATCCTCAAAGTCTCAATACATATGCTACCAATATAATGTGTGTCCAAGAGGTATAGTTCAGCCCACTGTCACTGAGCCTATTCAGAATCATTGCAAGCTTATGTAAGGATTTTGAGGCTGTCAATCTTTCCGGGAGTATATAGCCTCACCTTTCTTCCACAAAGTGGCTGGTGGGACCCCTGGAAAACTTTCTATTACAGGGCAAACTTTAATGATGTCTAAAATCTAGCAATCCCTTTTTCATGGAAGCAGTAGATGGGTCAGCTAAAACACCAGTAACATTAACTATACATTTTTAAAATTTAAAAGCAATCACATTTCTAATAGAAAAATATTCCTGCTACCATTGTCCTGTAAATAGTGAACAAATGTAAAGGCATTTTAATGCCAGAGTATTTCCATTTCCCCCTAGATTATATCTAAGTTTCATCACCAACTAGAAATGATCCAATAAACCCAATACACCTTCAATAGATGAAATGTTTTTTAAAATGAGTCTACCGATTTCTCGTGAAAATCTGCAATCATTCTCGCTTCCCCGTGACCCTTGGTCTACATATATGAGCTGGTCAATGATATGTTGGTGATAAAAGCCGGTAAGACACAACAAAAGTGAAGTGTGCCATTCACATTCTTTCACAAAAGACTCATTTTACTTTCAGAGGATTTATTCATTTAAGTCTACTTATTTCTATAACAAGTTACCTCCTCAATTTGACTGGAATATTTTTAAGTACATGAAAAGTTGAGTGGGATCCTTACATAAAGACTTCTGCTCACTTTAACATACTGTCAAAAATGATTTTTAAATATTTCAGAAAGTTTTTAACTGCTAAAAGGCAAAAGTTTGCCATTTTCTTGAAAATTATCAAAACTATTTTAGCTTATTTGGAGCAGGCATTAAAGTTATTGATTTGGGGGAGGGGAAAGAAAGCTAAAGTATTTTTAAGCGAAGCATCAAGTAAGTGCAAGAATGCATTATAGGAATAAACATAAGAAATGACATTCTGTGCGGCACCCATTTAGGTATAAAGGAGAATCTTCAGGCTGAAAATAGAGCAGAATGAATCCCTAACCCGGTAAACACACCCTTACCTCTCATTACTTTTCCCTCTGATGTGAATTCCTTGAGGGAATCCATTAAAGTTAGAACATCTAGGATCCCAAAAGTTCATTCAACAAGAGATATCAACTGGAGCGTTAACCAGCATCCCTATGGCATGCTCACCCCTTGCACGGATACATTTAGAGTTCAGGTTTCTTTTGTTGGGGTTAAAAATATTTATTTCGTCCTCAAACATTTCCAGAATGCAAACATTGGTCCTGTGAAGCTGAAGTCAATGTTTACCTTTGCACTGCTAGGGTATCTAAGTGCTGTGTCACTGGGGGAAGACTGGCCGGAGACGCCCTTACACAGAAGACTGTGTCTATTGAGACAATGGAATGATTTTATAATGTAGCCTTTGGATTGGCTTTATGGCAGTGACCAATTATGCTTCGACTGTCATGAAGACATTCAGTTTCGGGAAAAGTAGTCTACAAAAGCTGGTGCCTCATCACTTTGCTGCTTTGTAAAGCTGTCCTTGGAAAACTGAAAAGGTTTCCAAATGAAAATTCCACAGCAGATGTGGTGCTGGTTACACAAAACGGTGATTACAAATTAATGTTACTTAATCATACATGTTAAACAGTTGAAATGATAACATTTCAACTACACACACAGACACAGACACAGACACCAGGATAATTTTTTTAAAGAAAAAACGCTCTCATTTTTCTTATTGTGCTACCTATTGATAAGAGTACAGAGAATAAAATGATAGTAAAAAATGATTTATGCATAGCAATATAAACAAATGTGTACATTGTTAACTGCAAAGTGAGCAGTTCGAAACTACAGTGGGAGAAAATGACACTTTCTACTCCTGCAAAGAGCCACAATCTCAGGAACCCACAGGGGCAGCTCGAGCCTGTTGTATGGGGTCACTATGAGTCATCATCCACTCTGTGGCAGTGACATTATTCTTCTGTTTGACCATGGGCATACACATTACATAAATATATAGACGATGGACAAAACACGGAATTGGTTCAACTAGCTCTTAACCTAGTTACTAGCTGCTCAACAAAAACAGAATGAATGGATGCAAGCTTAAATGACGACCAACGCTGAGATCGGAGAGCTACTGACAATAGGTGTAAAGGAGATGTAAAGGAGATGTACATACATTTGGTATGTCCCAGCCCATGTTGATCATGGCCAGGAAAATACTGGGTAGTACTGTGCCCGGTGGATTCTCAAAACTCTTTGGATCAGTTGCTTAGAATCCTGACCTTTTCTAATTAAGCAGCATTGTGACTGATTGGCATTATCCCTTGACCCTTTAAAACTCTCACTCCTATGTCTACTTTCCTTATTCTAGAAAAATACAATCGAACTGCACCCAAAACAAGGCAGAGAGCCAAGGAAAAACCTGATTCAAGTTCACGGATATCACCATTCTCACAGTATCTCTCTTTGCTTCCCTCTCTGCATGTGAATTTAGATTTCGTCGCTATCTGGCAAGGGTCACAAAGCAGTGAGAAAGCTTTCTATGCCAGGGAAACTAAGTATTGGCTGGGATCCACCTGAAATGCCAGCCAGCCTACAGACCTTCCTCCAGGTGAAAATATATACAGACCTACTCGACAGGGATATACTTGTGTGTGTGTGTGTGTATCCTGGAGGGTAAGGGGCTGTACTGTGCATGACTTGGAATAGACCTGGCAGCAACTACCAACACTAACAGCAACTACAGCGAGCAATAGCTTATTACACGTCACGCAGATTTTACAAGTCTCTCCTCTCCACACATAAGTCATTCATGTGAATCTCATGAATCCCCCAGTTTGCCACCTTTACCAATTTCAGATGCAGGTGGATTGGGTGGGGGTTGTCTGCACAGACACCCATTGTATTGGAAGAGTTCCAGAATACAATTGCCCACAAACATTTTAAATGGATCACACTCCTTATTAAAATACACACTGCTATAACCGCAGGTTTCCAAAAAATAATTTTTGTCATTGTTGTCTTGATTGGTGCACATATTTGTCATCGATAGCATGACAGAAATTGAAAGGAGACGTGCATTTTCAATAACGGCATTTGACTTAAGTTCTGTGAGCAACATGAAAGAGGATTACGCTTACAGACCAGCATCTATCAGTGGCTTTACAGTCTATAGATCCTACGTGAATAAGATTGTTGTGGTTTGATTCATTGCCATGGGTTTATTAACACCAGGTTTTACCTTAGGCGATTGGGTACAAGCCTGTTTAGCAGCTTTCATTCAAGGCAGATTAATACTCCTGACAGAGGGCTCTACTCATTGAGGCAGTTTTGTGGCATCTACACAATTAACTTTCCTTCATTGCACATCAGTGGCATGTTAAGTTTTTCCTAACAACCTCTATGGATGCATATAATCTCATCGCAATATATGAAGCATGTCCAATAAAAGGAACATTGATGGGTACTTTAGCTCAACATAGCAGCAAGATTTTATAGAGGCTGGACCAAAGAAAGGTAGAATTTGATCATTAGAACATCTCCCTAATCCTCAGCTCTTCCCAGTGGCATGGCCGTGTTAGAAATCACCAATTTCTCAGAAAGGGCTCAGGGAGGAGATGCACAATTTGTTTGCAAAGAAAATATAGTTCCCTTTTTATCACTAATGGAACTTCAGAATCCAAGCACGCCTTCTCTTCCTAGGCCAGGTACAGAGCAGGCGCACTGAAATGCATGAGTTAAGTTCCAGGTACGTCCTCTTAACTGCCAACAGTGTCCAGCGATGCTGGACCGAGAGGGTCGCCTTCACACATCTTCTGCACAGTGTTCGTTGCAGAGGCGGTACGCCTGCGTGCAGCTCTATGCTGTGTTCTCGACATACAGGTATGTAGCAAGACACTGCCCCACTTACATCTGTTTGGCTATTTCAAACAGTAGGCTAACTACAATTACCCTAGTGTATACAAATTCAATGACTAAATCCTTTGTTAGACTGTCTTAACGTGACATATCCGTATGTCTTCTTGGGGGTTGTAGCTCGTTGATTAGACTTTTGGGGGGAAAGCTGAAGAGTCCTCTATCTCAGCCAGTTTCTTTAGCTCTGGGCAACACGGCAGTGGAGAAGTCTGCCTTTTTCCTGAGAAAAAGGATATTTCAGCTCAGTGCTCCCCAAACCTGGCAACAATTAGATTCTAAAAAAGTGTAAAATTACTGAAGCAGAGCGGGGAAAAGCCATCCTGTGGGGCCAGGTGTGAGAAGATAAATCGGAGTGGTCCCTCTGCTGAGACATCATTGATAGAGATGAAAGAAGGGAACCAGGTTTGGAAGATTCCATTTGGAAGACGGCGGCTCGCTGCGACGCTCAGGCAGAATGTGGGAATTAGCCCGAAGAAGTGAAGCAGAATCTTGCATCTGAGGGACGAGGACGCATGCAATCAAAGGCAAGAGAGGTTGTCCAGGGGTTCCAATGGTTGGATGGGTTAACTTTAGACATTTGGCAACGGCATACAAATTACAAGTACCATTCCTTACAACACCCGTGTGCGTCAAGCACGGCAGAAACGATGACGCTCGTTTTACAAAGGAGAAAAACGAACTCAGAGACACTGCTTTCGGTGAACACGGCCAATTATCCTGGTCGGCACTGGACCGCTTGAGTAGACCACCAGGGACTGATATTCCTGGCAAATCTCTTTTTCCAGCATCAGCTGGCCACTTTTCACAGTACAGAGAACATACGTGGAACTTAACTTATGCGTATCCTCCATCTCCACTTGGTGAATTCTAGGGAGGAGCACGTCAGGAAGAATGTTGACAAGGAGGTGGCCCATAGGCGGGAGCATGGTAAGACCTCTCAAGTCTCCTGCGTGGCGGAGGTAGAAAGCTACCCACAGCAGACCCCCGAGACGTCTACTGGATGGGGCCTTGGGTCCCTTGTGTCACATCACTTCAAAAACCACTATGATCTGTTGCAAAGAACTTTCTAAACCACGTTGCTTTGACATACATGTAGTGTCGACCCAGTTATACAAGAGGCAAAACCACAAGCCCTTTAGATGCACTTCAAAGGCAGCCAAAAGGGTGTGTAGGTAATCTCCAAAACCGCCAATCGAATTCTAAAAGCACCAACACTTTGCATCCTATGTGTGGACACAGCTCTGTATCTGAGAAAAGAGAATGAGAGACAATGGCTTGGGGGGTAGGAGAGGTGATGACAATGGAAACATGGAGGCAGTTTAGCCACCATTGCAGAGATGAGCTTCTACACACAAAGGGACCAGGTGACGCTGCGGCAGGAAGCTTTCCCTAAAGGACGAGAAAGAACCTCCAAGAACATAACTAGGAATGCGAGAGAAAACCCTACGTATGATACCTGAGTGTCTCCTCCACCTCATGCATTTCCATTTGAACTCAGTTCTGGAATTTTATCCTTCAGAACCCCAAACAGCCCAACAGCTGAGGCTCTCTCTCAGGCAGGTTTCTTGCACAACTCCATCAAAAGCCTTTGGAAGTATAGCAACACAAAGACTCCTTTCGGGGCCCGGAGCCCTGGGTGGTGAAAGCAGTGGTGAAACCAGTTGACAGCTGAGGTTCAAGTCCACCCGGGCCTGACTCCAAAGCCACGCCTGGCCATGTACATCAGGAAAAGCTGCCACCGGTCAAAAAACTACGGGGCACAGTTCTACTCTGACATGCATGACCCTGGCAGGAGCCGGAACGGACCAGACGCCAACTGGTTTGGGTTTTCATTTGTCAGACCACAGGTGACCTCAGGGATTGGCCGCAGCAATGGCTATGTAACACTGAGACGGTCTCTAAGAGCCGCACAGCAAAGGCTTTTGGGGGTATTGCTGCTCACGGTGACGCCACTGGCAGCAGGTCACTCCCTGAGAGTGCCTAGGGGTTTTCGGCGAAAGGTGCTTTGCTAGTTCATCAGCATGATGGGCTTTAAGGACAGATCTGAACAGACTGGGATCGAAGGACAAACACCGGTCATGTAAAGTGCTCCTCTTTTCCAACGGCACACGTTCCTGACTCAGGAACATTAGGAAAGCAAATACTATCTTTTCAAGAACAACAAGCTTACCTACTTCATGACCCAGCGTGCTCCTTCGACCGTAGGTGCACCTACAGGAACTCTTGTTGACATCGAGTGGGACTCGGTGCCACGTATGGGGTAGGGGCAGCTTCCTAACACCAGAAGGAAATCCCCGTGTCACAGGGCCACCGAGATAAAGTCGAACGCAGCCCTCAGGGCACAGCTTTCTGCTTTATGTAAATCAGAGCCTGTCACGGCATGCATGATTCACTGCTCAGGGTGTACTCTCCTGTGACGAATGAGTCCCGCTTAATTTGGCAGTGATTATGCGGGTTGCTGGCCCTCTAAACCCCTTTGAACTTGTAATTGCTGCTGGTTTAAATAATGAACATTAAGGGGAGTTGGATTCATAAAACTGTGGATAATTACGTTTTTTTTCTCCCCCCCCCTTTGTTTTGATGTGAGCATACATGTACACACACACATATGCACACTTCTAAGGCCACACTGAACACTGTATCATACCAGGCTGTTATCGAAATAGACTGTAGTCTCTTCCAGGGGCTGGTCAGGGAGGGCGGGTTTGGATGGGCGGGGGGTGTGGTGGGGGAAGGTGGGAGGGGGAGCATCTGGGAGCTGTGGGAGAGGGAGGGAGATCAGAAAAGCATGGATGCTGAAGGAAAGGAGGAGCCACCACACTCATGAATATTCATAACTAGTCACATCTGTAGCCAGCTTGCTTTCTACCTCTCCCGCCAACAGCCCCCCCACCCCATCCCAGTGCAGCGCAATGCAATGCAACATAGACCACTCGTGCAAACAAAAGGGGGGGATTCTGCAGCTCCCAAAAGGGGGGGATTCTGCAGCTCCACTGGGTTCCAGATTTGCTCGTGGTGGTGAACTTTCTCCGCACTGTGCAATTCTACATATGGATGGAAAATGTTTACAGTATATAGCAGCCTATGTGTATAGCAGTTCCTTCTTTAATGAAAGGAACCCCCCCTCCCATGCCCGCAGTCATGAAGTGCAAGAAATCACAGGCTTCTACAACACATGGGCGACTTACTCCAAGCCAGCCCTCCCCACCCCCACCCCCACCCACCCCATCCCCTTCCAGGGCTAAATCCTCCCCAGTATTCATTCTCCCACCACCCAGCAAAAGGCAAATTCAGATTTTGGTTTGAGGTGGGGGGAGGGGGTGGGAATGTTGCTGATAGGAGACAGAACCCAAAGTTAGCCAAGTCAGCTAGTTACTACCCTCTCTGAAACAACAAAGAATGAATGATAAATTTAGCAGCCTCGCGTTCCGTTTTCAAACAGCACTGCAGAGATTTACAGCTTCACTGCTCCCATGGCAAACCGGGCTGCACACAGAAAGCTATCTGTTTTTGATTTCACTGTTTTCTCCAGTTTTTGTTCTCCCTCTCTTTTTCTCTCTCCTATTTTCAGTTTTGCTTCTTTTTTTTTTTTAAACTCTACATTTTCTTTCTCCTGGTGTGAGTAGAATATCAAAGGCCAGTGCATTTGGTAAGCCTCCAGCATGCAAAAGGCACTGAATGGGATGTTATTAGAACCTGCGTCACAACATGGCAGACTGTATTAACGGTAGCAACTTCTAAAACAAAACAACCCCCCCCCCTCCACTAACCCCCTGAAGCTCAAAAAGAAGCCAGCAGAGTAAGAATCAGAAATGTCTGAGAGGATAAGATCCAAAAAGGTTCTTGGAGCACACAGAGCACTGGGGTTGTATTGGGCAGAGAGAAAAAAAGAAATCACTGTGACTTCTACACAACAATAGGAAGTTTTGTCTTTAACTAAGTCGCTTAGATTTCACACAGCTACACATTGATGTAAAACGAAGTCTGTGTACAACTTAGGAATCATGTTATTGATGTAATGGTGTCCCCCCAAAATAACTAGCAGATGGATTCCCACCCCCTCATCGAAACACTGAAACAAATTGCAGAATTGTCAAGATTTTATCGGGAAGCCACACACTCTATAAAAAGGTTGATTTTACATGAATTGTAAATTTGCTTCATTGCACAATATTTTTCTAAAATTATAACCGGAAAGTATTTCTCTGTTTAATTTTTTAGCATATCCTTCCACAAAACACATCTGCTGTGAAGTCTTTCTAATTTGCGATAACTGCTTTTTAACAAACACACAGTTGCCACTATGCTATCTAATTTTATTGGAGTTAAAAAAAAGAAGAAATAAATTATTTTTCACTCTCTTCATAATAAGAATGTTGACCTACTTCTCAGTAACAAAGTAGTAAATAATACCATTAATTAAATTCCAGATGTAAATGACCAATAGGAAATTAAATCAATAAGGAAGGGGGGGGGGAGCAGTCAAGTCAGAAGGTGCGGGGGGGGGGGGGGGAAGCAGTCAAGTCAGACAATCAAAGAAAAGGTGGGACGAGAGATGCAAAACTGGGAGAAAGAATAGATGCATAGAAGCATTCCATTCTGATTCTGTGTTATTATTAGGAAGGCGATCAGAAGTCTACTAGAGAGAAAAAGAGCTAGAATGTCGAGGTAATGAAGTTGCCAATCACAAAAGACTCTGCTGCACTCTGCTCTGAGGAAGGGAAAGTGGTGATCAGGGGCAGTTTAAAGCCAGTTACTCCCCAGTTGTTTCCATCCCACTTCCCCTCTTATTTATTTATTTTGTGGTTAGCTCCCTTGAAAGAAATGGGACCGTATGAGCTAGAAAAGTGAGCCATCGACACTAGGGGTTTTGAAACTCTCACTTTTTGAAGGATTATGGAAAGAGAATGAAGCAGATCTCCGCTTGTTGGGTCCAGAAGGGCCCATCACTGGAGAAGGGCAGCATCGTGCTGGATGCGGTCAGGTTGGCAAGAAGGAACCCTCGGTGAGGTGGGTTGGCACGGTGACTACAACGATGACTACCAGCGGTGCCAGTGAGGAAGGTGCAGTCCTAGGTCATGTTCATTCGGCAGCACAAAGGGTTAACAAGAGCACGCTCCAAACTCCATATCATCTGCAAACAACCGCAACCTAGGGTTGACGAGGAATAATATGAGAACAGCTAATCGGCAAGATTTCTTGTAGGCCATCATGGCTATTGCCCTGCCCCGAGGTGGACTCCTTAATCCATCCTAACAGCGCTCTGAGGAGAGACCATGCTTCTCCTCGCCGGTGGACGGAGGAAGAAACGGAGATTGGTGAGTAGCCCATGCAAAGTGGCCCGCGTGGCTAACAACAAGTGTTTTAACTCTTAGCCAGACCTTTCAAGTGTTAACGACAACGTAATCTTTTCTTTATTCACTCCACAAACTCAACATGTCTGGCAACAGAATCTTCACGGGATTATAGATGATTCAAAGAATATATCTTCACTTCTTCACGGCAACCTTGACTCTGTGCTTCAAAGAAGGGAACCGTCTCCACCTAATGAATGCAACCCAAACTGCCTGACTAATGTGTTAGTCTTTATTATGTGGTACAGTTCCAGGCAAATAGGCTTCTAACTTAAATTTTTCGAAGTAATTTGCAAAATTAGGTTTTTGTAAAACATAAACAGTAGTTATGAGGATGAAATCTATATGTTTATAGATTAATTTTAGTCTGAGTACTGCTAGTAGTAAATGTGCATGTATCACTAAGATTTACACTTCCTTAAATACCCAGGTATCCAAGCAGGCTTTGGTCATCCACACATTCTTTACTGAGCAAATATACCACAATTTTACCAAATAATTAATTCATCATATAACAGGAGGCATTTACATTATCAGGGGCACAACACACAGAAAACAGAGCTTCTCCTTCTTTCCTTGAAAGCAGGTGGACAATGGAGAAGTCGGGAGTACTCTGGCTCCATCTGACATGGGAAGCAAACTCTGGGAATGATGATCTCCATTACCATGCAACGCCCAAGTTTTCTATTTGGGTCAGAGACCGATGGGTTCAACACCATATTAACACTAGCTTCAAGCCAATGGGATCCTGCACACAGACCACCTATATTCATGTCATGGGGGGAGAGGTGGGGAATCTAAGGAAAGAGTAGACTGAATAGCAACCTTGCTGAAGGCAATGAGGTGAGATATTTCTATTCCATCTAGTACCCATCTACCCAGAAACTCAGGTAGGCAACTCTACCGTATTTACAGAGAACAATGCTATGAAGTGGCTTCTGGTGAATCAGACCAAAGTCGACGCCAACACACGTCTCACAAGTTTTACTAACACCTCTCCAAGGAGCACCGTCAAGCACAATGGTTCAGTGGTTTGAATCACCAACCTTTCCACAGGATAAAAGGGCTGGTGATGAAAGCTGAAGAAATCATCGGGCAACCCCGCTCTGTCACAGATGCCTGCTGTGAATCAGAACCGACTGCTGACACACAACACCAGCACTGCCACCTCCTACTGCAAAGCCTGCAATGCAGTGGAGGCCAAAGGTCTCGGACAGGTCCAATCAATGCTCAGGAAGCAGTGGACAAGAGATCAGATGATACATTACATTGGGTAAATCTGCTGCATCAGACCTCTGTAAAGTGTTGACAAGCAAGGATTTTACTTTGAGGACTAAGTAAGGTGTGCCTGACCCAAGCCATACTATTTTCAGTGGCCTCCTATGCATGTGAAAGCTGGGCACTGAGTAAGGAAGCCCGAAGAAGAATCGATGCATTTGCATGTTGGTGCTGGTGGAGAACACGGAGAGTACTACGGACTACCAAGAGAACAAATGAATTTCTCTCAGAGGAAATGCAGCCAGACGGCTCCTGAGAGGCAAGCCCGGTGAGACTTCGTCGCATGTACTTTGGACGTGTGGTCAGGAGGCACAAGTCTCTGGATGCTTGATAAAGTACAGGATCTGGGGAAAGAGGAAGGCCCTCCACGAGATGGATTGGCCTGGTGGCTGCCACATGGGCTCAAACCCAGGAAGAGTGTGAGGAAGGAGCAGGACCAGGCAGTGTTTTGTTCAGGTGTATTGAGGGTCACTAGGAGTCGGAACCAACTCCTAGCACCTAACACCACCACCACCACCATATCCATCTGCCCACTGCCCCCGCCACCTACCACCACCGCCACCATTTTTCATTCTGGCCAAACTGTTTCTACTGGGAACGTACACGTTGACAGTACACAAATGACAACATTCAACGGATACGCGGGAAGAGTGTTGTTGCAGAATTATCAAAGCACCCTTTATTTAATTAGCTTAAATTGTCCCGACTCCGGGAATTTAAAGGAACTGATGGGGATATATGTAGAGCCCCGAAGAAAAAATGAAATCTCTGAATGGCGCACGTGTGTGCGAAGCCACAGAGAGCAGGGAGGGCTTTGAAGGAAGAGGGTAGAAAGCGACCACATGGCAAAGGCGAGGGACCAGCAGGCTGTGGTCCTGGGTACTGCAAGGCTTAGTCCAAGGACGAACATCAGCCACAGTCCAAGCAGAAGTGTCAAAACGCAACCCTGTCGGTGCAAACACCAGCTTCCAAGTGCGGTGGGAACAAGAGGCATTTGTTTACGTACCCAGTTTTTAAAAATGCATACATAGTAACACCAAAATAAACAGCTTGTGATGCTGTTTATTTTCAGATACACAATAGCAATGCAAAGGACGGCATGCCCCAGATCCCGGGCAGGCGCTGGAACATAACTTACAGTTGTCGAGGGCCCTACGAGGGCTCCCCTGCACACCAGGACTGTCTACTTCCTGACTAGATGGCAGTGAAGGTCAGAACGCACTGCCTTGCATGCGGCACAGAGCAAACACGCCACCACAAAGACCCCGCTCCTCCTGCTCGCTGTGAATTATGAATCGAGTCCTGTGGAGAGCAGGGCTTGCCAAATCTCCCCTACAAAGTGTGTATTAATCACAGGTCTCGAAGAAGGGTCAAGAGCAAAGGCTGACAAACCACGGAATGAGCCTTGCCTGCAGACCTCGCTTCCCTGTCCTGCCCCTTCCCGAGCCAAAAAGACAGAGAAGGGAAACAAAGGGGGGCGCTGGGGGGACCGCAGGGGAGGGTGGCGGGGAATCCTGGAAATACAAGCTGGTTGGGGCACAGAAGCATATGTACAAGTGAACTTTAAGGAAAAACGGCTAGCTCAAACAAACCTTCAGCATGGTCAACATCAGAACTCCATTTGTGTCTCATTTAGCCAACTGAATAGTCAATCCACAAGCCTTTCCTGCTCCTGTTTCCTCCCTCCATCCATGTGGGGCGAAAGTAGTTTCCGGACTGTACTTCATTTTCTCGACTTCATCCTGGACATTACCCATGGAAGCCCTGCCCTCGTCTAGCAAAGCTCTCTGGGTGGTGTGAAGAGTGTGTGCTGGGAAAGAACATCAAGGTTGGGGGTTGGAATCCACCCATTGGCTCCGGGGAAGCAAAGTTCTGGTGATGTGCTTCAGGAAACATCAAAGCCCAGAAAACCCCAGGGGCCACTTCTACGGGAGCACATGTGGAACTGTCAGGAGTCTGACTCAACTCCCCAGCAACAGGGTTTTGCTTTGGGTTGTCGTTTGGTTTTAACCTAGCTGAGGCCTGCCCTCCTCCTACCCTTATTCATGAGGTCTCCTCTGTGCTGTCTCCACACGGACTGCTAACTTGCCTCTGCCTCACCTGCCCCCCCCCCTGCCCCGGGTCACCGAGAGGGAACTTGCTGTTGGCTTTTCCACGGGCATAGCCTCCCTAGGCTTGACTGTTTAAAACGTGAGCTGAGTCCTGCAATACTTGTTTCCCTAAACACACTCCCACTGAAGTCATCCCTTTCTCCTTTCCAGCCCCTCGGGGATCAAGGAAGACTGGCCAGACTGTGGTCCCTTCCTGCTCTCAGCCTGACCTAAGCCACCTTCCCCAGGAGATCCACAGGCTTGGCTGCCCTGTCAACTCTCTTCTCCCGTACCTGCGGGAAGAATGTGGACTTCTAAGCCATGCCCACTTCCTTCTGCCGACAAGAGACCTGACAGAATGGGCCTCTCTCCTTCATGACCTACCCTGATTTTTGGAGGCTTTGCTGTGCAAGGCAAACGTCCTCCCAGTTTCTCCCTTCTCTCCAGTTCACGGCCCTCCATCCGCACTCCGACAGTCCTAGGTTTTATCAAGCAGAGATGTTACACCAACACAACCACAGACCGGCAAATGCTCCTTCCCTGCACCTCTGCCTCCCTCTTCATCTTCCTCACACCTTTCCACATCTCCTCACCCCCGGCCCCGTGCGCTCCTGATTTCTCCAAGCAACGTGACGCGGACTTGCCTCCCTACCCACCGTAAACAGCAATGCTGGTGACTCAGTGGTTAAGAGGTCAGCTGTGACCTGAAAGGTTGGTGATTTGAACCCACCCAGAGTCTCAAGACCCGATGATCTATGTCTATAAAGACTGTAGCCCAGAGATCCTCCACGGGCAGCTCTACTCTGTCATGTGGAATTGGTGTGTGTCAGAAGTCAACTGGAATGCTGCCCAGCTACCACCCACCGTCGTCCTGTACGGAACGAAATGTCCTGTCTTGGGCGGGGCAGCGGTGAATTGCTCGACTGCTAACCCAAAGGCAAAAAGATGAGGCGCCTGCTTCTACAATCATCTGCAGCCTTGCAGACCCGAGGAGGCAGTTCTACACTGTCCCAGAATTGACTCCAGGCAACGCCGCTTGGGTTGGGTGTGGGTCCTGAATTAGAAATACAGTACATATTCTGTTGAAAATTTAAAATCTATACATGTTAAGTACAAAGAAGAAAAACAGTCACCCAGCTCTAACCACTCAAGGATAACTACTATTAATATTTTATCACATGTTTGGGATCTCTCTCTATTTTTTTTTCTTTTAAAACTTTGGAATCACAGGGTACATGCTGCCTGATCTCTTTCATGTCACTTTTGCAGGACACCAACTAGTTTCTCATCTTTTAAAATGTTTAATAAACTAATTTTAAGTGATTATGTGATATTCTATAACATTCCATTAGTCTCTTTTAATTGGGAATACAAGTGGTTCTCAATTTCTATTGTCAGAAATAGGCCCTTTTGACATGTTTTGAAAATGATGATGGCAACAAATGTACAAATGTGCTTGACACAATGGATGGATGGATTATGATAAGAGCTGTAGAAGCCTACAATAAAATGATAAAAACAAACAAAAGCAAATAGGACCTTTCTACTTTTTACATTAATTCTGCGTACATCACCAATTGATCCTCTTTGATAAACTCTTAAGAACTGAATTACCGAGCTTCAGGATAAGCTCATGTTTTTGACACACATTAGCAATCTCAAGTTCAGAAAGACTGTCAATTTTTATAGTCACGCTAGAGTAACTATTTCCTTTGTGGTCTATGCAGAGCAGCATGACTGGGGGGGGGGCGTGGGCGCTCTTTCTTAATTTTGTAAAATAAATGCTAATCTTATATCTTTATTTCATTGGTCACTAATGCCAATGAACATTTTCAAACACCTGTTGGCTTTGTAAAAGGAATTATTCCCAATCCACCTTGTGCTGCCAGTTTCCCTGCTTTTCTCCTTACTGATTTGCACATCTCTTTACTAAAGGTACCAACGCTCTGCCTGTTATCTGATGTTACTCATTTTCTCAGCCAGTTTAATGTTCGGCTTTATTCTGTTTATCGTGTTTACTTGACACATAAAGCTCTTAATTTCAATTTTTACTTAATTAACTCCATCCCTGTTGCTCTTTATCTTTCTCTCCTTATCTGTACCCTTTGCTTTTATGCTCGGAAAGGATTTCACCAAACAAAGGACAGATAATTATTCACATCCCTTTCGAAGAACACTTTTTGGAACCTATTTTGATGGAGAGTATTGATTTCCCCCCCAAAATTAATTAAATCACCCCAAAATGTTTTATTGAAATATTTGGGGTTTTGTTTTGTTAACTGATTTGAAGGGATAAGTTTGAATACATTTCTTTATATGTTGTGTTGAGTTATGGATTCTTAGGTTGTTGAAGTAATCGGTTTGCCAATTACACAACCCAATACTATACCTGCAGTAAATTTTAGCAATGCTCTGGGCAAAGTCTTCTTCATTTCATTTTTTTTTTAATTTGGAATTTTTCTTAACCCTTTTTTGGCCACACATCAAGTTAAAAATAACTCACTGGAATTTTGCCTTATTCAGCAGCCATTTTAATAATTCCCTCATTAATACCCTCCCTCTCCTTCCTGTTCTCCGGTAATAAATTTAGGCTTTTCCCTATTCTCGCTTTGTGTCTCTGCTAATGAGTGTAGTCTGAGCAAAGGCACCCTGATGGAGCTGTGAGTTAGGCACTGGGTTGTGAACCACAAGGTTGGCTGCTTAAATCCATGAGCCACTCAATCAGCCAACGATGAGGCTTCGTGTTCCCATGACGATTTGGTCTTAGAAACTCTATATAGGGTCTCACTGAGTCACTCTACCCAGTGGCCAAAGATGTGAGACCTGAGTTAGTAAGCACTGCAATGGGAAGGATGAAATAATTTGGGGAGGGTCTATTCCAGTCTGGCTCCATTTGTTCCATAGTTTCACTTCTGTGCACACTTCCTACCCCACTCTAATCACACTCTCCACAATTCCTAGACTGCAAAAGCAAACCCATTGTTATCCAATCGATTCTGACTCATAGTGACCCTCTGTAGGGTTTCCAAGACCATAGATGTTTATGTTGGAGTAGACAGTCTCATTTTTCTCCCTTAGAGGGGCAAATGATTTTGAGCCACCAACCTCGGGTCTCATGCTTACACTACAGTGCCATGAGGCCTCCTTCAGTTTACTCCCTACCCTATAACTTGTATCTGCCTCCTCTCTACTTTTCTACTTCTGCAATGACCATTACATTCACTCTTTTATTGGCTTCCTCTTCTTGGAAAACCTGCACTCACCATTCTTAGTATCTCCATCCTGCATGTCTACACTTCCCTCTCTCCCTTCTAGGATCTCTCAGATTCCTTCGCTTTGCTGATCCCCCTGGCACACCTTTGTTAAAGAGCCCTACCCACCCTGATACTATTCTTCACAGGTCCCTTCCAGCTCTGCCTGTTCACTTCTCAACCCGCAAAACCAAGAACTGACCCTAAGTTCCTAGTGCCAAAGGGTCCTTTTTAACCATCATTGTGCTTGACCTTTCTACAGAATCTGCTTCTTCTACTTTTAAACTCCTGTCCTCCTCACATGATCGGATTATGGTCCTGCTGGTCTGGTGTCTTTATCTCTTGCTAATTACTTTTTCTCTTCCACCCTTTAAAGGCAGTCATTACCAAGGTTCTACCCTCTAACTCAGTGTTGCCCAAAGTGGGTGACACCAGCCCCTGGGGGCAGTGGAACAAGCCTGAGTGGCTGCAAAAGCAGATACCTACACTTTATCCTGGATTATGAGTGACTGCACAAAGGTTTTTAATGGCTAAGAGGGCACTGATGATTTTTTTTTTTTCTGAAAAAGGTTAGTAGGCTAAATAACTTTGAGGACGCAGGCAGTCTAACATGTTTGCTCCAGGTGCTTTTTCTTGATCTGGTGGCCTGCTTTCAGTCATTCACTTCTACAAAGATCAGGCCCAAATCTCAAATAGTAGTCCCCGCATTACTAACTTTTAGAGTCTCCTGCATCTGGATATCTGGTTAATGTGCCTAAATCTAGGACTTCAACATGCTTTCCCAAACTTCCCTCCCTGTTCTCTCCTATGTGTCTTATGCTCCAGCCAAAGTAGCTTCTGCCTTTAAAGCTATTGCACCCCCAGATCCTTGAATGTCATGAAAGGAAGCTGCCCCTAGCATCCAGATAGAAACTCTCTTTGGGGAAAAAGAAATAACTTCAATAATCTATGTGGCAGTGAGATAACTCCATGCCAGGATTCAACCATCCTTCCGGAGGACCTAGGAGAGCATCGCTTTAAAGACGTGAAACTGCTATTCCCCCACACCTGAGCCAGGATGAAAATGACAGGCTTGTGCACCGACGCACTCTCAGCATGAAGAATGCATGGAAAAGCACAGATATGTGCAAATCCCCAAGGGGTGGGTTCCCAGGCTACAATAACATCAAGTGAGAATAAGTCGACTATGAGGCTACATGTCACTCAACTACTCGTGTTCAGAAAATTCCAATGATTACATCGTCTGTCTCATGATGTCACTCAAACGAGGCCACAATATGTGTGGTCTGCAAGGTCTTTGCCTTTGTCCTTGCACACATCACAATTCTGAACAGATGTAGGTCGAAGGGACCAAGGGCCATATTTTTTTTAACAGTATTTCACCCACAGACATGTTCAAGTTGCACGGAACTGAGGCAAGGAAAATTAATTATCTTAGTAGATGATATGGAAATATGAATGGATAATGTTCTATACTTGAATAGCACGTTGCCCTTTTCAAAAGGCTATCTGTAGTCTCAACTAGCTGAGTCAGAAAATCCTCACTCATGGATGTTAAATGACCTGCTCAAAGTGATTCAGAGAATAAGCATTGAGGTATGACTAGAACACTAGTCAAGTACCCTCAAGCAAGTCTGCCATCACGGTGCAGCCGCTGGTACAGTCTCATACACCAGGTGTCATTGAGTCAAGTGTGACGTGCACCAATGCCAAGTGTGCCAGGAAGAAGTGTGCTCCACAGAGTTTCCAGTGGCTACCTTGTGGGAAGCAGACCATCAAGTTTTCCTTCTGAAGCCCCTCTGGGTATACTTTAACCCCAACCTTTAGGTTTGTAGCCAAATGCATTCACCATTTGTGCCACCCAAGGAGGCCTGCATCGTTAGATAAGCAGGAAGAATTCCGTTTGCCCCTGGCCTGAAATATTTGTGTGTGTGTGTGTGTGTGTGAAACATACAAGAATTAACAGGGACAAAATAATAATAATTTATGAATGATGAAGGGTTCATGAGGTAGGGGGGAGTGGCTAGGGAGGGGGAAATGAGCAGCAGATATTAAGGGCTCAATTGGAAGGCAAATGTTTTGAGAATGGTGATGGCAACAAATGTACATATGTTCTTGACACAATGGATGTACGTGTGGATTGTGATAAGAATTGTACGAGTCCCCAATAAAATGATTAAATAAATAAATATTTTTAAAAGAGTGCTAAAAAAAGAATTAACAGATTATTCCGATTATCTAACAGGTGGGTGGGGGGACACTCATTCTTTGATGAACTATAGGCAGTTAGAGTGTCTGCATCAATCAGGCTCAGCCACAGACTCATGAGAGTTAAGCAATCTCTCTATTTCGCTACATCATATACACTTTTAAACTCGTCCACCTATTTCACTCTCTGACACAGACAGCACACGCACATAAGGACCAAAAGCCAACAAACCACTATTTTCTACAAACTTGCTCTGCTTAAGGAAAAAAACCACCACCAACAAAAACCCAGATGATTTTCAAAGGATGCCCAGACTGGTAACGAAGGTCGTGTTAAAAAGTAATGCCTTTCCACGTGGTCATATTTGATTATCACTTAAATGGTTCACCCGAGAACATAAAAGCTTCAGGATTAAGCTTTCAGAGACGTCTTTATCAAAGTGCCATCAAGCAATCAGTGGGATTTTGCCACACAGGTCTGAACTTATAGTTTCCCAGAAACAAAAGCAAAAGCCGAGCCTATAATTGACTAATAATGATCCCATACTGCCCATGCTCTCTTAACACTGTGGAAATTTTTTTAATTCACTGTATGGCAGAGGTTGAGACAGTGTAACAACTCATGAGCTGCCTGCAGGTATCTTGAAATACTGAAATGGAACCTATAACTTTTCACCATAGGGAAAACAATAAGGCTGCTTTTAAATAAAGTTCCAACATGCCACCAAGCCTCTGGGGAATCATCCAGCACTCATTGCTTCTGTGGATAAATGCCTTTTCCTTTTCAAAAGACTAGTGTGGTGCCACCTCCCATACACGCACACAGGGTGTTTATTGTTGGCTTATGATGGAGTCCCATTATGTGTCCCAGGTGGGGGGACGGGACAACTTTACATCTGTAAACAACCCATGTTATGGGATGACCTCTTTCTAAATTATTAGTTACGGAATTCCAACCTGATATTTCCAGCCAAAATAAGCTCTGAGATATTTGTGGTCCAGGTGGGGTGGCATGGTGGATTACGTTTGGGGCTGCTAACCTCAAGGTCGGTAGTTTGAACTCGGCAGCTGCTCTAAGGAGAAAGAGGAGGGTTTCAACTCTCACAGAGTTAGTCTCAGAAATCCACAGGGGCAGTTCTACTCTGTTCTGATAGGGTGGCTATGACTTGATGGCGCAAGAGGACAATCATGCAATCTGTAAATCTAGATATCTCTTTAGAAAGTGATTACTGAGGTATTAGCATTAAAATCAACAGCTAGTTTCAGTTCAGAAACGAACAAGGTTGACTTTTAATCATCTAGCTGTGTTAAACAAAGAAGATAGTCATACATTTGGGGAAGTGGGTTACAAGCGACTCATTATTTAGTTACCCATGGTTACATTTTTTATAGCGCTAAAAATACTCGGACAATGTGCTCTCCATCGCTTGTCATTCTAGAATCCCACCACCGTAATCTCTTGAGTTGTACATGTGTGTGTGTGTTTGCATGTGTGTATGGACAATCAAGTCAGATTCTACAAATATTCTTGTTATCTATAATAACCAAGAAGTAAAACTATAGTTTAAGAAAAATTATCTGCCATTATATTGTGACTTGACAACTTATCAACTATTAGATAAAAACAACTTAAATTAGTTCTGGCAGATTTGGGACTTGGCAGTTGAAAATATGAATACCAAATGTAAAAGCATGAAAATGGCATGACTATTATGTTTTAAGAGGATAATACACCTTTAAAGGGTGCCAGTGATTACTTTGCATACTGTAAACAACTGCTGCCAATCAATTTAGAAAGCGGTACGCAGCACATGACGATAATAAGGCAAAGTCATTCAAACCAACCTAGTGTTTCACAACCAAGTCACTATTTCTCAGCAGGAGCAGTGGGGCTGGGGGTCGTATTTATACTTCTTAGTCTGTTTCAAATCGAAAAGACCCAGGATAGCATTGAGGAGGCAGGGCGTTTGCAGGAGTCCTCTGAAATCTGTGCAGTAGCATTCTCTGGAATCGAAATCAATGCTGAATGCTAAGGTCACTTGATGACCTTTTCCAGGGGCAGAGTTGAGGTATGGTCAGCGTGCTTCTAACCCAGTCAGCCTTGCCTTCCACTCCCAGGAAACGCCACTTTACCATGCCATACACGTGCAGACGGTGGCCATGTGGAAGGAGGCAATGGAAATGTGTCTCTATGACTGGGATGAATAATCAGGGATCTGACTAAACAGCATTTAATGGCTCTCTATTCTTGGAGTTTTTAAATAGCTGAATATTCAGATATGCACATGCCTTCTATTTTCTTTTATTCAAGGGTCTTCAATTTCCTGTCTACTTGAATTCTTTAAGGTATTTTTAAACAATTATGCTCAGAGTGATATTTTATGAATTGGGTGCTAAACTTTGAGCTAATGATTATTTTAGTTTCTCTTTGATGGTAATTTAATAAGCATTTGATTCTTCAATCTCCTTACTCAGTCACTTATTTTTCAAATGTGTCTGTCAGCTAGTGGCTAATAATCTCCGAGTTAATTTTCTTAGTCAGTCCCTGCTCAACTCCTCTGGAGACAGAGTTGCCTGCTGTACTCTGTCATGAAGTTTGGGCACAGAGGAGCCCTGGCACTTCCTCACTTCCATGAAAGACACTTCCCCAAACACTGGCTACCTCAACACCATTCGCAGCCAGGAGGACAAAGGCTGCTGCAGCCCACACACACCCGTGTCTCACACGCAGGCTCCCTCCTACCCCAATTCCGAACACCACATTGGGACTTCAAGCAAAACACTATGACACCGCAGCAGGCAACTGGCTTCCGGTGGTGGTGGTGGCTTTCCTCCAGAGAGATGAAGTGAATTCAATTGCAATTTTCTTTCTTCTAGAGAAGTTTCCAGGATTCGACACAACGGTTAAATTGTTGGCCTGTCTCTTTAATTTAAGAAATTGTAAAATCGACGACAGATGGCACACGGAATTGACTTATGTCCTCTATTCTTTACAGAAGAAGGGAGTGCACGGAAACTTTGATAACGGCAGAAGCTACAGTCTGCAGGCCGCTGGGAAATGATCTAGCAGCTCTGTGGCCAGCGAGGATGGGGCACGTGTGCCTTCTCCTTCGGACGCTCTCTCAAGCCCACCACCAGCAGTGAGCCTCGCTGCAACATTCAGCGCCCCCTCCCAGTGAGAGCAGGATGAATGCGCCATGCGCTCTGAACCTCGGCGGCAACCTCTGAAATTACCCCTCTTCCCACCCCCCAGCCCCCACAAGCATTATGAACTAAGAAGAGCGCACAAGCTCACAGTTAATTGGAAACACGGCAAGAGGAGAGGAATGCTTAGCCAACATGTCCAGGGAAAACAAATCCCCCAGCACTGTTCTTTAATGCATTGTGACATCATTTCCTGAGATTAACCAGAGATGACATCAGTTCAGACCATCTCCAGTCTAAGGTTCCATTCAAAGAATCCACAGATGTGTTCCCCTGGCAAGCAGGAAAACAATGCAAAGGCTACAGCCAGGGGCAGCCTCACTCCGTGGCGTGTCTGTCAGCAGTCCTCCCTGCTCCCGCTTTTCAGCTGGCTGTTGTGCATAGGCATTTGCACATAAGCAGTTCTCAGCCCGAGCCCGCCGTGGATGCAGGACACACTCGCGTCTCTGAAAGCGAGGAAGGCCATCTCTCACTGTAGAAGGAACACCCGCATTTCATAGTTGCTTATTAATTTGGCCTATAGCTATTAGTATTAAGTAGACCAATCTCCGAATCATGATGGCACTGATTTCCAAGCCGGAATAACTATGGTTCATGAAATACTGATTCGATTAACCATTCAAGACCTTTAAAAAGATGCCCAACGATGGACATGATCCCAACGTCTCCGTGGATGCGCTTGTAGAAACGTACCGAGTGGGAACACTGGGATACAGACGATGGAGGTGCGCAGGGAGGGGCCCCTCATCCTTGGCCCTTTTATGAGAAAGTGATGCTTTCTACTCCGTTAAAGAGCTCAATCTCCACAATCCACGGGGGCAGCTATCCTGTCCTATAAGGTCGCTATGAGTCCGAGGTCACTGGATGTCAGTGAGTTTGGAAGAGTCCTTTAGTCGTGCAAATGGTTCACGCGCTCAGCTGCTAACCCAAAAGGGTGGAGGATCGAGTCCACTCAAAAGTGCTTCAAAGGGAAGGTCTGCTCACCTGCGTTCCCCAAATGGTGACACACACGAGCCAGAGTTGATTGACCATCAATCGGTCCCCCGGACAGGCTGCAGTAGAAAACCCACGCTCGCGACCAAAGGAGCAAAGCACCGGACATCAGGGCAGCACATTATGCAGAGCAGCCTCCTGAGAGCTAAGATTCACTGGGCTTGCCTTGTCTTCCCCTTTTGACAGGGTGCAGTCTCGCCATTTTTCTATGGCTATTTTTAGCGGGAAATAGCTGCATCTTCTTTCTCTGATAGCTTTCCGCCTTACACAGGCCCTCGATTTCGCAGATCTTACAATAGTTACGAAATGAGGAAACCATGGAGCCACACAGCCATCCCACCAGTTAAGCAGAGCAGATAGTGACTATTTTTCAATTTGTACACAAGGAGATAAAACACCCTTGCCAAACTATCTGTCCGAGAGTCTAGCCATCCACTCTTTGAGGACAAGAGTGACTCTCCTGGCAAGTAGGTCCAACAGAAGCACTCTGAACTAACCAGTTTCTTCTCCTCCTCCCATCCCACCCCTCAAAGCTCACTGGGCTACTCTGGCTTTCAACTGGACCCAAGACTCTGATGCAGTCACCTGGCATCAATGAGCAGCCATCAAATGTCTGCATGTCCTCCTGAGCAGGCTGGACTGAGACTTATGCTCTTTCCCTCTGAGGGGCATACGGAAATTTTTTTTAGCACAGTTGGTCTCCTCCTTTCACATATAATCCTAAGCAAAAATGTATGAAGTAGCTTTGGGCTGTCCAGTTCCATCAGCCAAAGTCTCCCGCTGCCCAGCCCACTATAGTGAAATAATATTATAGTTACTTCAGATCGTGTACTTATGTGAGCCAGGCATAGAGCTAATGGCTTGATGTTACAACATTTACTCTGTACCCCAACCTGACTTGGTAGGTTCTGGACTTGTGCCCATTCTACCGAAGTGGGAAAGTGAGGTTCGAAGAGGGTAACCGCTTGAGACCGAACATCTAGTGTGCCCTGTACTCTTAATCTCAACAGTTAACCTCATATAGGAAACTAAGCATTGCGATCAACACAAGGTGAAGGAACCAGTGAAAAGGCAACAGAACCGCTGCGTCTGCCCCTCTCTGTATGCAGTCCAAGAACAAATGTGTGGTGGCCAGGCTAATGTCACATGGTCTTGGTGAACTCCCTGGAGACAGAGAGGTCTTTTTTTCAACGTAACATGGAGGTGTATTTACTCGTTACCTGGGCGCACTACCTCTGTAATGTGCTTTAAAATATGTTGAAATCCCATAAAGCACCTCTGAATAGGCAAGGAGTAAAATGAGTGTGCACCCAAGAGTCTGGTTTCCTCCCTCACCCAGAAGCAGCGGGAGGAGGCGAAGCATGTTGTCATGTACAAATGGCAAGAGTTTTAGACACTGCAGGTCCAAGACGGCTGGATACGATTGCTTGTAAATAAATTTGCTTCTGATTCCCTAGCTTTGAAAGAAATTCCACATTCCTTAATTGTGAGCTTTATCCGTGCATTTTTCAGAAACGAAAACCTGTGGTCTGAAACTGGTATGAGCAAGTGGTGTCTTTGTGTGTGAGCACTTCCTGTTTTCATTCCAGGATCGAATATATTATTTGCAGCACAACTAGGGGGGCTCTTGAAGGTGGCAAGTGGAGGTGCCTGAGAGCTTAATTGAGCACACGAAGGGATTGTTGGCGTGGAGAGGTTTTCATGGTTATGAATAAACCGTCAGCTCGGGTCTTATTTCTTGCGGTTTCTTTTCTTGAACTATCTTTTAAGTCGAATAAAAACAGTTGTAACGGCAGATTTACTTTTTATGATATCATAATGTCCAAGTGTTAGTGCAAGGAACTGACTTCCCTGGGATGTCCCTCAGGTTGGTTGGTTGATGTGCTGTTAGGTTATGTGTTGCCCTTGGGCATTGGACACATATATTTCCCACATGTCCCTCTTTCCATCTTTTCTTCTCTGCCTGAGCAACCAGGCAGGCAGAGACGTCAGCCAATTGCAGACAGAAAGATCGTATACGATAGACAGTCTTTTGTTACTTGGATTTCTAAAAACAGAACATTGCGTGCACAGACATCCATTTTTAAAAGTTTAAAGTTATCCTGGTTTTTTAAAAGTCATTGTTTTTTTCTTTTTTAAGGACATCTTAAAAACTGCTGAGTAGAAAGTAGAAACTAGCTACTTCACAGCAGGTTGAGCAAATCCTAAGTGTTTAACCTCTGAATACGGCAATGCTTCCATTCAACGAACAGCCTTTGGCGTGACGCTTTTGCTGCCTCTTTGCATCTGGTTTCAACAGTTTTCTCAGAAGAACCAGTTTGCTGCCAGTGCATCACCTTCACCCCTCAAACTGGTGCTGCACAGGGACTATTTTAACTGTTACAGTTGTCGGCGGGCTTGTTCCTCCAAGAAAATTGAAGGTTAATGATTTTTGTCATATTGAGAGGAAGATTTCACAATTGCTACAGTTCGCCTTTGTTGAAGTGAGGTTCTTTTTCTCTCCGGCTCTTTTGAGGTATTCAGAATAGGTGACAATAGCTTGCAGTTGAGAACATATGTAGAGAGATCCCTGTGGCTTAGTGGAAAAAGTGGCTTCATGCTGGTTGGGTGTTTGGAGGGGAAAAAAAATACAACCAGAGTTCTTTTATGTTCTGCTAGTTAATGAATGCATGAATGTCAAAATGGGCCAATGGCCCATTCAGGGGGCAAAGCCTTAGCAGCCCCCTTCTTTAAGAACACATCCTGATATGCAAAATACATTTGCTTAACAAATTAAAATAATGAGATAATTCAATTAGCTTCTTTTTAAAAAAAAAGAAAAGAAAAAAGGGTACATCGGGGATTATTGTAATACAAGAACAGGTCCTACTGCACAATAGGGAACAAACCAGTTTGAAAAATGTTAGAGACTAATAATGAAAGGAGGCCCGTGGAATCCCGAACTTGTAAAGAAATTTACATGAGATAATAATTTAGACTGCATCTATTTGCAGTGAGCTAGAGCCAACATTTCACTCTGAAAGTTGAAATTAATTAAATGACAGAAAATATATACCGGGGCCTCTGTATTTCAGAGGGCTTCCTCATGCCTGTTAGTGCACGTAAGAAAAGAAGTCTAAATTAACATGTCGCTAGTTAGGGGTCTCTATTCTTGGTTCCTGGGCTCAGAATTACAGCCGAGTAAATCTTTCAGGCCCAGCAGCTCATTAAAGATGGCAGGGTAAATGTTTTACAGAACCATCCTCGTCAAAGCTCCTCAACCTCTACTCTGCAAGTTGGGGTGAAGTCGAGATGGAGCGGGAAAGGATTTTTCAAAAGCAATGCTGAGGAGAGCTTCCTTAAGACCCAAGGGAGGTGACCCTGGGGGGAGGGGGCAGAAAGATCAGGAGACAAAGAGGGTGGGAGAAAGCAATGAGAGGGGCATGTTGTGCAAGAAGGGTCACGGGGGGAGGGGGACTTTTAAAAATCCTACTGGAAAATTCAAAGCACACGGGAAAGGCAAAAAGGATGACCAGAAGGCCGGAGGAGAGCAAGACTCAGACTTCACAGTCCCGAGCCCGGCATCAAAGCAGGAGTCCAAAGGCAGCTCCAGACCCTGCGGTTTGAGCCTCTTGTTCTCAAGACGGGGAAACGAAAAGTCCAGGTGATTTCACACACTGGACTGAAGTCGACGGGAAACTCCAATCCAAACTCTCTGCCCATCAGTCAGTGCTGACTCAGAGGGACCCCTGTGAGTTTCCGAGACTGGAAGTGTTTAGTGGAATAGAAAGCCCCGTCTTTCTCCCTAGAGCTGCTGGTGGTCTCGAACTGCCAATCGTGCAGATGGCAGCCCAGCACCAACCACTCGTGAACTTCAAATGCAACCTTGCTGACCATCCTGCTCAGGTTACTTGAGTCCTCTCTCCGCCCCGCTTGGAGGGCACGCTACGCCAAGCCTTGCGCACAGTTAGCTAGATGGATGCACCTTCGGGGTGGGGAGAAGGCTTGCAACACCGTGCAAGGCCAGGGGGGAGCAGAGCCAGCACACCCAGCTGAGGCAATGAGCACAAGCGGCACCAACCTGGGCAGGAAGTGGGAAGATCAGGCACTCACAGACAAGAGTCAAGGGCTCCTGCTATTTCCCCATGGGACTCAACTCCCAGATGGCTGGCAGTGAGGGACGAGTGGGCTTGCAGAGAGGAGTCCAAGACAGTCTTCTCCGCAGGGAAAGCTGGGGGCTTCGGGGGGTGGGGGCGGAGAAAAGAGCTCCCGCTCCCCAACCTCACACAACCCCCTGTTAGGCTCTGAGCGTATTGGTGGCAGAGGCCAGGAGATTCATCTGCAACCGTTCAAGGTGGTGACGGCTTCGGCCATGTCATCACAATGTGGTGGGGAAAACACAGCGTGGGGAATTCAGCAGTCTTGGGTCCTGGTGCCAACTTGACCTGGACCTAATTACTGCCCTCTCTGGGTTTCCTCCTTTGTAAACAGACCAGTCAAATTCCCAAAGGTTTGGCTCGCTGCTCCTCAGGATTGATTTCGATTCCTGAATGCCGGGCACTCTCCTGTAGATATTTGCTTGGTTTGGGGCTGGGGGTTGGCCGTGGGGACCCAGAGAGGTAGCATGTGGGGGAACTGGAAAGATGGTGCAGGTGAGCTCATGGGGAGCGAGGAGCCACATGTCTGCCCTGGGCAGAGCCCTGAGCTTCCCAGGTTGCAACTCTAACCAAATCAACCTTGGGTTAAAAACAAGAAGGCCCTGCCCTCACACTCTCTCCGACTTCCAAATTAAAAACATTTTGCAGGTTAGTAAATCTCCAGCTGAGGTGATGTAGCAAACGACAGCTGTGAAGTAATTTTGATAATGATGAGGATGATAACCACATGGCAAGGTTCAGGGCTTGGCTGTTGCAGCTCCAGTGCTCCTGAATAGATAAAAGTGATTAAATACTCCTGATTATCCCTGACCAATATGTAATGGATTTACAGCCCTTTCAATTAGTCAGTATTTGCTTAGGACTCATTATTTTGTCTTTGGTTAAGTAATCAGCCCAGAGACCGCATGTTCTGTCTAATTCCTCTGAGCCGAGTCAGCGAAGGGCCCTGACCTTTGAAATGGCCATAACCTGCAATGCAGGAACAACCACTGCCCCCGGCCGCGGCGTGGGCTCCCCCAGCTAATCCCAGCACCACCGGCCCGATCGATACACCTTAGTTTGCTACTAATGTCCTTACATCAAAATGGCCTATTTAGGAATGTGAATCTATCCCTTGTCCCTGCACCCGCTCCACCCCTTGCCCTTTGTCACTGGGCTAGAGGAGAGCTGATCAGCAGCCACCACCATAAATAAAAGTGGGACCTTGTCCTGGACCCGTGAGACTGCAACGAATGCCATTCCGCACGGCAACACACAAGTTGGATAATCAAAGAAGACCGTCTGCTTGCCATGTGCGACTCCATTTTGCAGCATTCTTCTAACTAGAATGGCCTGAAAATCATACTCTAGCAAGAAAGCCGCAGAGATGTTTACCATCTTCCCCACAGTTCCCTCTGAACAGTCAAATCTAAGTTCCTCTGTCCAAATAGACTGCGATTTGGTTCCCACCCCCCCGCCCCGCGCGAAAGTGGCGGAGCCAACGGTGTAACAAGGACACACAGAACCAAAGGCAAGCGGGAGGGCAAAGAGCCACTGTCGCCGAGAAGACGCTGCACAGAGCGAAGAGCCTCCCAGAAGTGACTGGGGTGGCTGTGAAACGAGGGATCCTAACAGCTCAAAAGAAAACAAAACAAAACTGTTGATCTCCACCTCAAACAAAGCAGCACAGCACCTAGAAAGCCTCCTACGTTTGTCGCCCCAATACATGACATGCTCGCAGGCAGCTATGGTGAGTCCGGTTGTGCCCGACACTGGCAAATTGGGCATGCACGTGGATAGGTACTCCCTTTGCTTCCTAGACTAGATGGGGTCTGTCACCAGTGTCGGAAGCAATACCTGTGGGATCCCTTCCTTATAACTAGTCCCCCGGCTGGAGGCAGCAGTCACTCTCTCTGGAGTCACTCTGATGTACCTTTTTAGCATAAGGAACAAATTTACTCATAGATACCAGTTAGGGTCCTAGAGCATCTTGGGTAAGATCCATGCCTGCCCTGTACTGGAAAACAAACAGGGAAATCGTGCTACCTTCCAGAGGATGCACTGTAGAGGGTGACAGGGGCTTCAACCATCCAGAGCTAGTCATCTGATTCCAAGAAAGAAAAATAGACACCCGATCCGCATACCTACATATTCGTCTGAGCCACTACAACTTGCCAGGAGACAGCAAAACAGCAACAAAAACTTTTGGACTCTTTTCATCTTGACTTACTGTGAGATGCTGGAAGAGCCACGCTCTCATGATATTTGTTGCTACTTTGGGGAAAATGCCTCTTTTCTTCTGTCGTTTTTTGTCCTTGTCCGGATCGTCGTCGTCACCTGTGCCAGGTGAAGCTACACTGTTGTCTAAACCATCCCCTGGTGGAGAGAGAGAAAAGGCATTAGGAGAGCGCACAGGGAGCGTGCCAACAACAACGTGCAGCTAATGATGAGCTCAGCTAAGCTTGTTGAAAGAAATCCATTAAGCGGGTATATTCCCTTTCATTAAAGTATAATTGGAGACACAAATATGTAAAAGACAAAATTAAACCAGGCCTCTTCAAATGTTAATTTTGTGTGTCTCACACTCACCCATACCATTAATTCAATTATAATTGTGCACTTGACACAGTGCAGTAGCTCTCTGTCAATTATGGAATCCAACGTGGGAAAACCGCCCTCAGAAAACCCACTCGGTGGAGATGCATCCCCAGCCTATGGGGAGCACTCGCTGGAGGAGGGTCACCGAGTGAAGTGCTCTGTGGTCTATAGATTCTAGCGTGGCTGCATGGGTGACAGTAACGGTGTCACTGTTCATTGCACATAACACACTCCCTGCTCAGCCCCTCCCAGAACTGTCACCTTCCGGGGGCGCGCACGCACACCGGCACACTCCACTTGCCACCCTGCATCCGGCATCTGCGTGACATGAAAACTTTTAGCTCCCCGCACCACTGATCATTATCATTCAAAAAGAAAAGAGAAGAGGCACAGAAAGGTAGGGGGCTCACTTAATCAGAAGTTTCTATCAACATCTTTCTCTTCTGTGCTTTTCTCTGGCATTAATTGTGCATTAGCAAAAATCATTTACTTTTAAAAGTCATAGTTATTTTTTCTTGCCCTCCGGCAAAAATGCCTTGAAAGCCTGCCTGGAGGGCATCTAAATTATGTATCTGAAAAACTCTTCTGGCAAGGCATTGCAGGACCCCTACTTTCTTAAAATTCATCCGAGCACGTCTTCCTGTTTTGGGGAAGGCATCAATCAAGAGCAGCAATATATGCCACGTCCCTACATTAATATTTGAACTAATAACTTTAAACAAGGGAAAGAAACAAGATCCGACTTGTGGCATAATCAAATGCAAAATATATGAAGAATACTGGGACACACGGGGGCTTTATAGAGAGCTGCGTTTTCCTTGCACATCATTAGCCTGGAACCACACGAAAGAGGCGAACAGAGAAGTGGAGAGTTTATGCTCCCTGCTGGTGTTTAAGAAGCCAGGGTCCTGGAAGGACATCTGGGGATTGCGCTGAGATGGGGGGTTTTGTAATTTAAGAATAGACATTCATTAGCAGTAAATGCCATAAATCCCATGCTAAGTAAAAACCTTGTCCAGGAAAGCCTAAGACAATAAACTCTGTGCTCAATGTAGCCTGAGCTAGACACTGTAGCTTCGGGAGGAATGCCATAGATCCAACCAGCTCGCTCCTGCACGGGCTCCCTTCTCCGCCGAGAGCCTTCTAACAACTCCCCTGCCTGCCCAGCCGGCCACTCCTGGTCTAACTTCTGGGTGCACTCTGTGAGCTTCTCTGTACCTGTGCTTTTTCCTTTCTCGCCCAAATCATAATAACCAGCCAACCAACCAACAAAAGCCTTCAACCTTCTTTGACCAGAGCAGCAGACCAGCCACCGCAAAGGGCTGGCAGATTAATTTTATTGACATTTCCATTTTCACTGCAACGCGACACCCTCCATCACATGGCAGAGATGACCCTCACTATTTACAGACTGACAGGCCACTTCATTACAGCCACCCTGCCCCAAGGCAAAGCAGTTCCTTCCATCTGCCCAAACACTAGAGCGTGACCCCCAAGTTGCTGTTCTTTTTCTTTGCCTTCTGTTACGATGTTAAAAAAAAAAGTGAGCCAAAGGGACCCCCAAATAGTCAAGGAAGTAACCGGAGTGCAGGGAAACAAAAGGCATTTGGCTTTTTGAATTCTGTGTCTAGAGAGTTTGCCTTCATCTATCTACCCTCCCTGCACACACATGTTCACGAGGGGTTGCTTGCACCGGGGCGAGTGCATGCACAAGCACACACACACATACACACACACACACACAGATTCAAACTCCACTCGGGGACACACACACTCTTTCCACCATGCCAAGGAATGGCTGGAAGGCAAACCCTCACCCACACTAATGGTTTCTGACTGCTCCTTGCCAACCCTCGCATCTTAACCTGGGCGGATGTGCTCTCCGACAGACAGACACTGGAGCGGTCTCATCAGCTGCTCATGTGACACAGATGGAGAGTGGCTATTAGCAGCCAGCCAGTGGGCCTTGGGGATCTGAGGTGCTGTTCTGTAGCCCGAGGCGATTTTGAAAAGCAGTACCCAGAGATGAGGGGGGGAAAAATCCACACTGCAAGTACAAGTTTGAAGTCAGTCGGTCTGTCTGTCTCCCGACTATGGATAAAGATATCTTTGTCTCCGAAGGTAAATCTATGTGGGCTCTCTGGATGTACATTTCATATAATATATGTATGGAATATCTCTTCTTTCAATGTCTTCCAAATATAAAAACATACTCTGTAAACAATGCCTGTGTGTATATATTTCTTCCTAAGCACATATGGTTTCTGTGTATATATTTAAGCTGAAATTGTCAGGATTTTGTTAAAATCTCATTTAGCTTTTTTGGGGGATACATTTTTGAATATCCTTATTTTAAAAGGTTAATGGCTTAATTGAAGGAAGTTCAACCAAAAAAATAAAAGCGGGAGCATTTGCCTTTTTAAGCCAATCTGTGACCTTAAAAATGAGAGCCTTTCCAAAGTGCATTTCCTCTTTGCTTAAAAGCAAGTAGGGCTGGTAACACCTTCAAACTATATGATTTATTATATTCTGCTCAGGAGAAAAAAAATAAAGCTGGTTGGTGCATCCTTTGATGACTGACTTACACTAGAAAGAACTGGTGCATTACATGACTTTTGAGATAAAACAGTCCATTGTAGACCAACGTTGTAAGATACTTGAATTTAAATCCACGGCAACAAAAAAATTATAATGAAAAAAATGTGTCTGTTTATAGAAACAACCAGACACTAGATTTTTATTAGGGGGAATTTTAGTCTCCTCAATGCAACAATAAATACCACTGCCCCCACCCCACCCATGGGCTTGTGAACCAGCCCCAGCAAGGATGATGAACAACAGCATCAAGAAAACATTCAAAAGGGCAACTGGGTGGGGAGAAATCTACATGAAATTTCACAGATGATGCTAGAGTCAGTAACCAAATAAACATCGTTTTCTTGCTTGATGGCTGTGTGTGCATGTGCGTGTGTGTGTGTGTGTGTGTGTGTGTGTGTGTGTGTGTGTGTGTGTGAGAGAGAGAGAGTTGGCAATCCTGGACACATCTGCAAAATCGAGTCTGTGCGCCAAAAGGGGTATGTGTACCAGCAGTCTCACATGCCAACGAGGGTAGGCGAGGTATCACCGTGTGTGTCCGCATCTGGAGCTGAGATTCAAAAACTGCACAATCCCTGAGGGCAGGAGCTGTTTCTTCTTTATCTTTCCATCTTGATAGGACATCTCTGTTCCAGAGTAGGAGCAGAGATCCAAGGACGGTCTGTTGATTGACTACGTGACTGAGCGGACCACCCTCTCTTTCTGAACAATACCCACACTCCAGCAACCACACTCATTTAGCATCCCTAAGAGGTGAGGGACGTTTCCTTGGCGTGGCTGGGTATGTTGCCTGTTTGCACATAATAGCTTCCAATCACGGCAGCGAACGGGCCTTAAAGGTATGGTGCCCAGTAGGGCTTGTTTGAAGAGCTGATTCAAAGGCCATTCCATCCGCCCTACCATCTTTGATGAGGAAAAACTAAAGAAATATGAATCCTTCAAATAGCACCATTAAGTACTTGGCTGTTGGTGATCCGAACCCGTTGCCATTAGCTCCATGGGAGAAAGACCTACTGTTCTGCTTCTGTAGAGATCCCAGCCAAGGAAACACATGGGGGAGTTCTGCACCGCCACACGGCATCACTGAGAGTCAAAATGGGCTTCGTGACACTGAATAACAACACCCCCGTGACTAAGGAGACAGTCTAAATTTTGGTCAAAAATGCTCACAGTAGTTGAGCATTCCTGGAACCTTCTGTATGTAGCCATGGAAAGGAATTCTCATGGCCTGTGGGCAGATCAGTTAGAAGTGATCAAGGTTATCCAGGGAGATATTTAAAAATTCAGCTCTCTAAGTCTCACCCCAGACTCAGCGAATCAAATCTCATGGCGCTGGGGGGAGAAATGCATATTTTTCATAAGTTCTTTGGATGTGCTTATGCAATTGTATCTTGAATTGGGTCTTGGAAGCCATTGGATTAAATGACCTTCTAACATGAAGTGAGATTCAACTTCTGGAACAGATGTCATTAAAATTCTATTTTACTGCTACCAGTGAAGATCATGTTGATGATCTCTAGAACGTAGGAAAGCCCCGTGTGCTCTATCCCACATACTGGCCAACATGACACAAGCCTGCCTTCACCTTCTGATGGTGAAGTGCTCCAAATGTGAACCAGTGGTATCAGCATCGATTAAGAAACTGTGAGAAACAGAAATTCTCAGGCCTTCTCCTGGTCTATTGAGACTAAAATTCTGGGGGAACCCAGTAATCTAGGTGTTAACAAGTCCTCCAGGTAATCCTGATGCTGAAAACCACTGCTGGAGAACACTGACAAGGTCCTTTCATCTGCTTGCCCTCGTTGCTGTTGCTCTAAAACCCAAGTCTCCTCTCCGGACACTCCTGTTAGTTTAGACCAGTACATTAGAGCTTCCCCTTGCTAAACACACTACAGATAATGTACTTATAAGCAAGCCCAGACTACTTCTACCTAGTACAGCAACACTAGAGAGTGTCTAGTTGCAGCAAGCTAAATCCGGAGATACCATGAGTATCCGGGGCTAGACATCACCCCTCCAAATCTATGCCCTCAATGAATTAAGGAAGGGCAGATGAGCACAAGGGAGGGGGTCTTCAGATGAGTCTGAAACATAGATCCCCAAGCCACAAATTCTTGCCCTCAAAACGACCCCAGCAATAGGGCGTCACTTCCTTTCATCGGCATATTGTCTTATTCCATTTTGCCAACAATCTGTCCATAGTTTAGGTATCAATTGCTCGGTTTGGAAAAAGGCGACATGTATTTGTTAAAGTGACGATGTACTGCGATGAGCCGGATGCCTGGATGACGGCTTCCTCTGGCCCGATCAGAAACACAAGCGAAGAACCCAAAGGGGATCCCATTCTACTTATGCCTCACCCCCCAAAACCACAGCTTGCAGTAAGAAAACTGAGGTCAAAGGTTAAATCCTTGCCTAGGATTGTGCAGCTGCCCGCAGCCAAAATTAAACCGGAACCTAGACTTGGCAACCTCAAGTTCCATAACCCTACCACTAGTATTTTCACATCATTAATAATGTACATTAGCTTTAATTTTTCAAAGCATTGACTAGTTTTGAACCTGCTATGCACAACAAATCCAAATGAAGATTGAGCCCTACTGGTAAAGGGCTAAGTACAGAGAGATCTGCACTGGGGCCAGATTGTGGGCACCAAGCTAGAGCTGGTCTAGGTGGGGCTTGGGGCCAATTGTGGGAACTTGCCTTGAGAACTTCAGCCAGTGACTAGAATTGCTTCAGATATTACTCAGCACAGCAAGAATCTTTGAGACTCAGTGGGGGGGGCATGTTATAATAGATTTACATTGGTCAGAGTTGACACTCTGACATGGACAGCACTAGACTGACCCACAGAGCCCAGCAAAAACTTTCTGTCCACATAGCAGCATGTCATGGGGTTTGCTACCATCCCTACACAGCACTACTAATACTCCACAGAATTGTGACTAAAGTGATACATTCATTTCACTTGAAAGAAATTTTCAGGGTTACGACAGAAGACTGTTTCTGGATTTGGCATATTGTCAGATGGTAAATGACATCTACTATTGATCTTTCAGTCATGGATCCTCAGAAAAAGACAAAATGAGAAAAAATGTATTTAATCGAGTAGTATTGTACTTCTTTTGGGTAAGTTGGTGGTGCTTTATTTAATCCTCACTTCTCTTAGTTTTGGACCAAGTGTAATAATTAAAGATATTCATACCAAATACCTGTTAAGTAAGCAAGGAATGATATTTCCATCTGGAAGATCCCATCTTTTATCCCCTCTCTTTTATAATAAATGGAAACTTATATTTATTATTGTGCTGTGTAATGGAAACTCAGTAGTGTGTGTGTGTGTGCATACCCACTCATGTGCATACATGTGTAAGTAGGCTTCTAAAAGTTTGTGGACAAATTCTATATCCTTTGATACCAATTTTTCATGATATTTTTGAAGGCTCTCAATGTATTTTTACTGTCCAAACCACCTGTGAGTACCTCCAGGAGTCGGATATACTTATAAATACATGGATATCAATATATGTCATATAATTATAAAACAATATTATGTAATAGATTAGAAAATTTTAGGTTCAGGTATTTATCAGTCTTTACATAATTATTCCAGCATATTTTAAATAAACGGATTATATGTACATAGGTACAGACATACATGTAAGTACATAATACATCTATGTATACTTATGCACGTAGGTATACCTATTATCATGAGTCATACGTATGTATATATATTCACAAGTTAAAAAATACTTTTACCTAATGTCAACTAGATTTTCCTCTTTCAGCGTAAGTTCTCCACCTCTGGGATGTTCCTTCTTCTTCTTTCCCAGCCCTATGGTCACTACGATCCTTATCTTTCCCACGGGTAGCTTCCATTGGGCACTTATAGAATTCCTACTCTCATTTAGTCCTCACAATGCACATTAATGAAATAATGCCCATTATTGGCTTCACTTTTTATATAAGGAAAATGAGATCCAAAACAATTAAGGCACTTGTCAAAGATCACACAGTATGTGGCAGAGTGTTCTTCCAAGCCCCAGCTCACGGCCCCTGGGAGGGCCAGGAGATGTGAAGACTGGGACGTACGTTAGTCACGTTAGATTTAGCTTAGCCCTCCCTGCTGACGTCCACGGGTGATGGAAATGATTATTACTGCATTGGGCTGTAAGTACACCCAGATGCACCTCAGGAAAAGAGCCTGAGAATCTACTTCAGAAGAAAAATCAGCCCCTAGGAATCCTATGAAGTACAAGTCTGACTCGCACACAGTTGGAGTTGGAATCAACTCATCTTGCTCAAGAAACCCAGGAGGGAGGCCTGGTGTAGCCGCGTCGATGCCTCCCAGGGATAATGGCTGAGCGAACTCTGGAACCTAACTATAGACTAAGAAACAAGCACCTACATATGGGTCCATGGGCGGGTATGCTGATCGCCTGGAGTGTCCTCTTCGTTTCCATTGAACTAAAGTTCAAATTAAATATGACTATGAAGCAGAAGCACCTATTGGATTTTCAAGAGTTTTCTGAATCAAATGCTCTTTTCGGAATTCCTCACTTTTGATGGTTTTCCCCTTTAGATTGCCCTTTCTCCTCATTTACTCCTTTACCCATTCACATTCTTCTTTGCCAGCAGTCTCCTATTTAACCTTCAAAAGCCAATGCAAAAAGACTCTCTTCTCTGAACTTTTTCCTGGTTCCCACTTACAGAGTTAGTGTACAATGCTCTCTGCTTCAGCCGTTTGTTCTTATCTCTGTCATCTTTACTTGTCTCTTCTGCAATCTGCTTATTAAGTTGCCTTGCTCACTTGACAGAAAGGTTTGCGAGGTAAGAACTGTGTCTTGAGGATTTCTGAAGCCCATTCCCTGACACAGTAAACAACAAAATATTAGTAAACTGGACAAACTAGTCTCAAAAGTCTCTCAACATATTATTAGGGGGGGCATATTATTAGGGCTCTGGGAGATTTCAATGTGTTTTGAAAGTCACTCGCTGCCAGCAAGTCAATTCTGAGACTCCTCAGCCCTGGTCAGCTGTTCGTGTATGCACCCACAGCCTTGGGCTTCTTCCTTCTGTGCCCCTTGCCCAATAGGGTTCCTTCCTGCTGCTTCCATGGCAGCGGGCACTGGTCATCCCATTCCCAGATGAAGTGTCTCACTCTGCGGCAACGTGCACCATCTCCCTCAAGGATGGGCCCTACGTGCGAGGAACTGTTACTGAAAGCAGTGCTCATCTCAAACCTGTCCCCTTCCAGTAGGGAAGAGAGGGAATGCTGGGATAAACCAAAGCAGAAGCTGCTTGCTGGCCGGGCTGTCTGGATCATGGGTCATCCAGAAACACTACAGTGAAGGACAAAGGCCAGTGTAGCCGTGGGGCCGTAGTAACATGGTTTGGGCGCTTCCGTCCTCATTTCTCGATGCTTTTTGTCCCCTCCTCTTAATACAGTACTTTGAAAACAAGACTAAAATGTTACTGAGGCTCAAAAGATAGGTCCCTTCTCGGTGGTACCTGGAGGAGTTTAATTAGGGCACCCCACTGAGGAACCTGCCTCAAAGGAGATGCACAACAGAAGACGATGCCTGTGCCGAGCTCCGTCTGAAAACACAGCCTTGCAAAACTTGCTCTCCCAGAGCCAAGAGCCAAGCAAATCTCTTTCTATTTGCAATTTATCTTTTTTTTTTCCCCATATCTGGGGGTGGGGTGGGGTGAGGTTGAGGTCCAGAAAGGTGGGGAGAGTGAGGGGCAAGAAGTGGGGTGAGGGGCCTGCTAATTACTGATCTCTTTTACTCTCCTGCTGTGCTTAACTGTCCGGACACGTTAAAGTGGAATTTTGCTGTGATTTTTCAAGGGACGCGTGCACGGCCCGCTAGCATGGAGGGCAGCCGAAGAGATGAAATGCCTGCGTTTACATGCAACATTTACTAACTGTGTGGGTTTTCCCACGTTAAAGGAAGGACAGTGACCCGGGTCACCTTTATTCACACTCAAAAGAGCACTGAAAAAACAAGTCTTCATCCTCGGCTTACTTCAGGTTCCCCTGGTCTTGAACAGCACCACGGGGGGGGGGCGGGCATAAAGGGGGGAGGGCAAGAGGGGATTTTATGCTCTTTGCTCTTCAACTTTTCAAGGGCTATAAGCAGCATTTAGCAAATTCAGCCCCACATGGCTCCCAATGCTCAGAGGTGCAGGGGCTCATTCTTTGTTACCCTCCCTCTATTTACACGGGATTTACACAGCCTCTCAGTGCCATTCTCCCCAGCTTGCACCCCCACTCCTGGACTTCTCCCTGGCCTGGCCCTTCCAGGGCCGGGCTGCGGGGGCCTTCTGCAACCTGGAGCTGGCTGCAGGCTGCTCACCAGCAGAGCGGATGATCCCAAGACAGCCTGGTCAACCTGGCTGGGGCCAGCAGCAGCGACACAGGCAGGGATGAGGTCACCTTGCAGAAGAGAAAGAAAAGGCCAGCCAAGACCAGAAGACTGCGTGTCCAGAGACCACACAGGCCCTTTAAAATCTGCATCTATAGGAGAGGAGGGAAAGTGGTGGGTGAAAAAAAAAATCAGACTGCAGCTTGGATGAAAACCACTTCACCCACTGGTTGGAAAAATAAAGTGTAAAAACAGACAGATGGACACATATGTAAATGTGGCTGTGTTTTAGGCTTTCGCTGGCAACGTGAGTGCCGTAGTATAGTTTTTGCACGCCTGTATTTTCCATCTCATGTTGAATCCTGTTATCTGTTGAACAGAAACATCCTCAGTTTGGTCCTTGACCAAAGCGGTGCCCTCAGTTTACCCGTCAGGAGCCACGAAATGGCTTTAGTTATTGACTAGACCCTTCTCATCTTTCATCGTGCAAGTGAACAAAAGCTTCCAACACACTTAGCCTCTTCGTCACTTAATTTGGTTATTCACAGTTGAAATGGATGTATATTCAATGATTTTCCTCACAAATCTTAAAATATTCCAAGAAAGGGTATTTATTCTCTTACATCTCCCGTAGAATTCTCCAAAGAATATTGACGTGCTCCAGCCGGGGTTTGCTTTTTTCTAAGTATACCCTGTGCCATTCCATTCAGTCAATTGTTTGATCTCTGTAGTCCGGAATAAAAGAATGTACTTGCGACTCAGTTACACCTGATAAGCACAGAGCAGGCTCTGAAGTTATTCACAGTACATCACAATAAAGCTCTTCTGGGCACGCTAATGATTCATTTTTAGTGATCTCTCAAATGCCCTTTTCCACAGTTAACACTCAGATTTTATTAAGGTAGAAAGCAGGGACAAATGTCCACTCGAGTCCCAGCTCTCAAATTTGACTCACCTGGCACTACACTACCTACAGCTAAAGCTTTTTCAATGTTCTGTTCGCCTCCCGAGAGGGGCATTTCAGCTATAACAGAGTTCACAATCTTTCAGGCCGAAAACACGCAGCAAGCTGCTATCTGCAAGCCATCCGAGGAATGTGCCAGATACCATCATCTCCCTCCGGTGATACAAAGAACCAGAGAGAGAGAGAGAGAGAGAGAGAGAGAGAGAGAGAGAGAGAGAGAGAGAGAGAGAGAGAGAGAGAGAGAGAGAGAAGCCCAAGCCGATCGAGTTACCAACAGCCCAGAATGCCCCTCAGAAGACAAATCTTTGAAGCAATAAATGTTATAATTAGGAGCCTTGAAGTTGGGCTGGGGCTGGCTAGGGACATAAAGACCCTAAAAGAGAAAGTATGAATGGAACACAGCTCTTTCGCCCAATGGTTTAACACCAGTGTCCTGATTTTTGTGGGGAATTAGGGAAAAATCAGTTGACTTGCTATATGAATCTCTTCCTCCCATCTCCTACAGAAGAAAAAAAGGTGGTTGGGGAGAGTTGTCTTCCCCATTTCACTCAGCTATGTTTCAGTACAAATTGTGAAAATTATGCAAATAACAATTTTGGCACCTTTGCTAGAGGAAAACATTATTAAATTATGCTCTAAGTATTTTGTCTGCTTTAGTAATTACTTTCATGTAACTGTAAATATAAATAGCTGTTATTCTGTTTAAATTTTTAATCATGCAAAATATTGTCACACAAAATGTCCTTCTGTTGCAGTCTAACTGGGATTTTCTTTTTAAAAATATCCATATTTCACTGAAGTGGACTATTTTTAGCCTAGCACAGTGTTTCAGTAAAGATAGCTGGCTAACATCGCTGAATCAACAGGTCCTTCCAGGAAAGATAGGGCCTTTATGTTCACAAAAATAATTTTCTACAAGAGGCCAGTAAGGAAAACAACTATTAAACATTTTATACTAAAATTAAAAATGCAATTGGTCAACTTTCAAGAATATATCAGCTGTATTACACCTATCCCTGTTGGGTATGAACCAACAATAATCACATTTTATATTACATACAGAATTTTAATAATTTTGTTTTTGGCATAGTTACATTAAATATTAAAAAATAGCATTAAATATCAACCAATAGTAACACTTTGAGGAAGAGCAACAAAAGAGCAAAGTTCTAAAGAACAAAGACACTTTCGTTCTTTATCATATTTGTTTTCTAGGACAAAACCAAGCACAATACATTTTTACAATATAACACACTTGATCAGTCTGAATATCTTATTTTGCAACTGACATTAGTAAATACTTCCAAACGTATCTTTATCTTAAGAGAAAAGAAAAGTGTCCTTACGATAACAATAATGTTGACTAAAATAACTGATTTGAATGATTTGTCAACAATTTCATGATTAAGTTTTCAGGGAACTTGTAAAAGCCAAGTAGGGAGAAGAGAACAACAGTATCGATGGTGTTGACAACAGTCTTAGGTGAGTATTTCTTAAGCCAATTTGGAACACATTTGCTTATGATTAGGAAATTATATTTTGCACATTATTCAGAAAACATTTCCACATACAGAACTTCCTAATATAACTTGGAAATTTTGCTTAAGAAGTTTATATGCTAAGTAGCTGACATTATCAGAAACAGCTACTGTCCATCCAGGCATTCCCTTACTACCAATGTTTGGGACGAAACCTAGTATTACGATGTGAAGAACAAGGTAGGTTCTTGTCCTGTAAATTCAAATAAATACCCCTCCTGCAGAGGGAAACAAACGCTGGGCCTGTTTTGTGAGAGCAGTCGGAAGTGCCAAATGTTATTCTTAGCATCTATATACTAAGGATTCACAAATGCAGGGGCCCTTTATGGGTCCACTTTAACTGTGAGTGACTGATAGCAAATATGTTGTTTTTGTTTTGAGAGGGTAAATGAAAATGTTCTATAAATTGATTGTGGTAATAGCCGCACAACCCTGAAAATATATTCACCTCATCTCACTTCCATTGAGAGTTATAATTATCCTATTGAGCAGCGGTTCTCAACCTGTGGGTCGTGACCCCTTTGGGGGTCGAGCAACCTTTTCACAGGGGTCACCTGATTCATAACAGTAGCAAAATGAGAGTGATTACATAGCAACAAAAATGATCGGGGGTGGGGTGGGGTGGGGGGGCAGCACCACAGGAGGAACTGTAGTAAATGGTGGCGGCATGAGGAAGGTGGAGAACCATTGCTCCAGTGGGTAGAACTGCCCCTGTGAGTTTCTGACACTGCAACTCTTCTTCCCAAGAAGCTGCTGGTGCTTTCAAACTGCTGACCTTTTGGATTGCAGCCCAACTCGTAAACACTACGCCACCAAGGGTCCTGAAAGTATACCAGCACTAAAAACCACCAAATAGTATATTTCATTTTTTTGTAAGAGCATATTTTAATTGGTGAATTGTATGATAACTTAGTTATATTCCAATAAGGTTATTACATTTAACATTTTAAGAACACATTTCCCGCTCCCTATATAAATATGCAAGCTGGAAGAACTATTAGTCTGGTAGCTGAATTTTAAAGTATTCACAATCTTTTTCTAATTGTTCTAAAACAATGCATTTTGTATTTTGAAGGCCACTTATGAATGTCTTCTTAGTACCTTGCATATGGACAAACATGTACCCAAAATATTTGTGATATTTTGTACTGCTTATGTTACAAAAAAGGAGCCTGGTGGTGTGGTGAGTTACACGTCAGGCTGCTAACTGCAAGGTCAGCAGTTCAAAATCACCAGCCACTCCCCAAGAGAAGGACGAGACTCTCCACTCCCATAAACGGTGACCGACCGTCTCAAAAACCCACACGGGCAGTTCTACTCTGTACTCCAGGGTCACAATGAGTCAGTGCTCACTGGATGGCAGGGAGTTTGGCTTGTAAGTTTTATTTTGGGGGTGTTACAAGAATATGCATTATGGAAGGTAGATTGATTTATATTCTGAAATTAACCCTTCCCCACTCTCCAGTCCATTTTCTTGTAGCTGAATCCTGGCCCAAATAATTTCCTTCTTTCTATGGTTAGTTTAGCTCAACTACTGGCCGACCGTGTGGTGATTCTAAATCGCCCAGAAGGGTCTCAGAAGACAGGCCTGACAATCTTCCTGGGAACAGTTTGGGAACAGTTCTATTCTGCACACACAAGGCCAAGAATGAAGCAAAATGAACTCAATGACAACGAACAATAGCATGCTTAGTCGTACACACCTTACCTGCAGAAGACATCCAGACAGACGCAAAACACACATACACACACACACACACACACAATTTGGAATGTGAAGCTCTTCAAGTTCTTCAAGTCTTTTATCTTTTACATTATCTCTAAACTCTTTTACATCACTCTCAAAGCTATGTACAACATCAAGAATCTAGTACATGCCTAAACCTTCATTGAACATATAGGTGCATGACTTTCCTATTCCCTGCTTTTATTCTTTGAAGTCCGACATCTAAAAATCAGACCTAGAAGCTGTTTATAATACTGGTCTCTAAGAAATTGGAAACCAGCCCTGGAGTTTGATGTTTCATAAATTCCAGAAGCATTATCCTTGAGATACACTGCCTGGAAGCAGCTGCTTATTGAAACAGACAATAAACAACTCAAGTGTCCCACACTTGGAAGTGTGCCCTGCAGAGTGGTTCGCCTTTTTCTACATTTCTGGTTTCATTCCACCTCTTTGGGCAGCTGTCCGGCTCTGTGGCACAGGAAAGGCTGACTACTGACACGTCTCTCGCCTCTGAAACGCCACTCCTCCCAACATGAACATGGAGGCACCTTCCCTGGGTGATGCAGTGGAAGAGTTGTGAGCTGTAGAATCAAACATCTTCTATGGGATTTCCAGGTCTATTTCTTACTCATTGACAGTGACCTGGGTAAAGTGCTTAACCCTGTGAACCTCAGTTTTCTTGTCTATAAAATGGAAAGAACCACACATGCCTGACGGGCTTATTGTGAAAGTGAAATACCAAGAGTAAGAGCTATTATACCAAGTGCCTTAAACTTATTAACAAACTTAGGAACTTTATATACAACATGCAGCCCCATACATGGACTGGACACCACGAAGGAGCATCAATAAATGCTAGTGCTTTCTTTTAAAAATGTCCCAATATGAGATAAAAAATACAGCGCATTCATACAGTAGAACACTAATCAGCAATTAATTCTGATATATGTAACATGTTGAAGTTCAGTCACTATGTATGTGAAAGAAGTCAGACACGAAAGATGATGTACTATATGACTCCAAATACATTAAATTCTAGAAAACGCAAACTGTGAACCATGACCAAGTGGATCCGCAGTGACCTTGGTACAGGCGCAGGAGGAGGAATGCCTGGAGTAAAATACAAGAAAATCTGGGGGAGGATGGAAGTGTGCAGTATTTTTATTATGGGAATGATTTCATGATTGTCCAGCTCTATCAACACTCACTGACTCGTTTACTTAAGTGGGTGACACACATGATGTTGATACACATAATGGTGATACACATGATGTTGGTACACGTGATGTCAAGGAAATTATAGTTAAGTGTCCTTAAACTTTGGTCGGCATAAACCAAACCTTAGCAATCTCATAGACACCGTACAGGACAGAGTAGAACTGCCTCTGCGGGTTTCCAAGACTTTCAGTTTTTCAGAGAAGAATGCTTTGCCTTTCTCCTGAAGAGGAGATGGTAGTTTTGACCTACGATCTTGCTATTAAGTTCAATATGTAACGTCCTACACGCCCAAGGCTCTATGTATGAGGCAGACCTGATTCGCGGTTCAGTTTCATATAGTGTGCAATACGCCGACGGGAAGTGAGAGCGCTAGCTGCGACGGCAGGGGAGGTCTCAAGGTTATGGAACGATTTGGGCCAGTATGGGAAGGGTTATGAGGTGGCATTTACAAACCTGCTGACTTAACTTCATGAAGGTAGAAAATGGGAGGGGAGAATGGATTCATGCAGAGTTTACTGTGTGTTTTATTTCTTCCACTGATCAAATCGCATGTTAAGATATGCTGTGGGCAAAGAGCTAGTCACATTGGAAAAAGTACCAATATTTATGAAAAAGGTAATGATTTTTAGTAAAGGAATGTTTTAATTCTGGGGAATTTCGTATTAGCCTATTCCACAGAGCCTAAGGCTTTCTCACCCTGGTGACCATCACCCGTTTGGGAAGCATGATCGCTCAGGAGACAGTGGGCACTCTGACCGTGAGTCACTAGAAATACAGAATTAACTCCGATCTTTGCCAGCCAGCTCATTCCTCCCTACAATCGTTAGAGCCATCAAATAAACATAGAAGACCACGGGGACTAACATTTGTGGAGCACAAAGTATGTATCAAACTCAAAACCCAAACTCGCTGCCATGGGAAAGATTTCAACTCATAGCGACCCTATAGGTGAGGGTAGAACAGGCCCTGTGGCTTTCCAAGACTGTAACTCTTCACGGGAATAAAAAGCCTCATCTTTCTCCTACAGCGCAGGCTGGTGGTTTTGAACTGCTGACCTTGCAGTTAGCAGCCCAACTCATAACCACTGTACCACCGAGGCTTCCCTACCAAGTATGTACCAGGTACAGTAAACCAAAAAGCAAAGCACTTGCCATCAAGTTGACTCTGAATCATGGCAACCCCATGTATATCAGAACAGAATTATACTCCTCAGGGTTTCAGCAGCTGACTGTCAGAAGTAGATTGCCAGCCTCTATCAGTGTTTCTCAACCTGTGAGTCCCAATCGCTGTGGGGATCGAAAGACCCTTTCACAGGGGTCACCCAATTCATCACAGTAGCAACATGACAGTGATGAAGTAGCAACGAAAATAATCTGATGGTTGGGGGGGGGGCACCACACCCTGAGGAGCTGTGTGAAAGGGTCGTGGCATTAGGAAGGTTGAGAACCACTGCTCTAGATGGGCTAAAAGCACCAATCTTTCAACAGGCAACGCAGTACTTCCCTGTTTGCACCATCCGGGCACAGTGGGTCTGTGGTGGGCTGGGAACAGCGGGGTCAGCAGTGGGGAACCTCTACACCCTCCTTGGGCGACCAATGAGGCTCTCTACTGCCATAGAGTTCCGCTCTCAGAAACCCCCAGCAGTAGTTCGACCCTGTCCTCTACGGGTGCCAGGAGTCGGAATCCACTTGATGGCAGTGCATTTGGTTTGGTTGTGCACCCCCCCTTGCCCACCCCCCGGGAAGTCAAGTATCATTGACTTTGTCAGACAGCCCAGAGTTTAGTACTTTGACCCCCTATTTACCATACGTGAAAACTGAAGGAGACAGATTAGAGCAGTGGTCCTCAACCTTCCTCACGCCGTGACCACAGTTCCTAGGTGGTGGTGACCCCCAACCATAGCATTATTGTCGTTGCTACTTCAGAGCTGTAATTTTGCTTACTATTGGGAATCATCATGTAAACTCTGATAGGCAGGATGTATTTTCATTTTGACAAATTAAACTTAATTAAAGCATAATGATTAATCACAAAATATCTAATCATAGATTGTGAAACAGTTCTTTCTAGTGACAAAGAAATGAAATCTTGTCTGGAAGCATGGTGTACCATGCGTAGCAGCTTTTACTCCAGGTACTCGTAGGTGGGCGTATCTGCATGTGAGCAGACCCACCTGGAGACAGGTAGAGGCATGGTGACTCGTTTCCTAAGACCATCGGAAATATGTGTTTTCCGATGGTCTTAGGCAACCCCTGTGAAAGGGTCTTTCAACGCCCCCCGAGGGGTCGCGACCCACAGGATGAGAACCACTGGATTAGCGGCTTCCATTAAGTCATATCCAGTTGGACACTGAACTCAAGTCCATGTGAATCACTGGATTGAATAAACAGACTCTATTCCAACTGCTGTTTTCAGGTGCTGCCAAGTCAGTTCTAACTCACAGTGACCTACCTCATGTACAACAGAATGAAACAATGCCATCTTCTACACTTAGATGTATAATATCTATTTATATATATAATAGAATAATATTTTAAAGGGGAAAGAACAACTTACAACTATAAAAGATCCTTCCTTGTGACCATGGCTGACTTTGTTGAGGTGTGACATTTGACAATGTTACATATGCAATAGAGGTTAATTTCATTTCATTCTCACCTTGTCACCTTTTTTCATTCATGCTAATTACCTATTCTCCAGGAAGGGGTGGGGGGACAAAATACAAGCATTGATTCTCCACAAGTTTGAGACCTTTGCTTAAGTAAAACAAGATGTTTCCATCATTTTTCTAGCACTCATGCTTCAAAAGCCCCAAACACCATGTTTATCACTCTGTGGGAAATAGCAGCGCATCTCATCCCCATCCATCCAATGCTCATCCAGAGACCAGGCACTGAAAGCTATGTAATTATTAGTTTGCCATTGAATACCAGCACTCTGTCATGAAGAGGGGAACGGCCAGGGGCAATGAGGTGAACTTTATCCAGGCACTCACTGTTCGCTGATAAAACGGGAGTTACGGAGGCCTTCATTTGACAGGAAAAGTCGTTCAACCCTTTCCCAGAACAAAATGGAATGAGTTTGCTCTCAGTAGGTTTTTCAGACACCTGTGGCAAATCAGCCTGTGAGAGAGCGGACATCTTCCCTGGAAGATCAGATCTAAAGCTATAAGACCTAGAGGCCCACCCTTCGTGTGCTGATGCAGCAGATTTCCAGATCTTGATCACACTAGGCTAGCGAGTCATTCTTCTCCGTGATGGTCAGTGAATACACTCTTGAGAAGATAACAAATTAAAAACCAGCTGACTCAACACCATTTGAGTGAGGAATTCACTGCTGACCCAGGACAACTCAGTTTCTACCACTAGTCAGTTAATCACTGAAGAGGTGGCCGATTTCATTTCATAATTGTTAAAACTCTTGCTAGCTGAGGGTCTTAGCATAGCTAAATGATAATTGTCCAGTTCACACTGGTCAGTGCTATTAAAAATGGCAATAATCCACCAACTCTATATTTTCTGAGTCTTTTTTAATATAAAAATTCAAAGATTTAAAAGCAAGTTAGAAATTCCCAACGTGTTATATTATTTAAATGCCAAAGGTGAAATCCATTGCCATCGAGTCGATTCTGATTGACAGCGACTCTGTTGGGCCACGTAGAACAGCTCCTGTGGGTGTCCAAGACTGTAAATCTTTATAGGAACAGAAAGCTTCATCTTTCTTCCACAGAACACACTGGTGGTTTCAAATGTCTGACCTTGCAGCTAGCAAACCAACGCCTAACCCACAATGGCACCGGGGCTCCTTAGAGAAAGGACTATATAATTTCAAGCATTCAGTTTATTATAGCTCATTTAAAAAATATGTTTTTATGTCAATAGATTTTCTATTGAAATACCAGGCTTTTCAACAGTTGGTGTATTATTTTGGTAGAAAAAGGAGATGTGGATATCTTCCATAGATGGGTCATCCATCAGATATTAAGAAGAAAATTATCAGACTAGTATCATGCTGTAGGATCAGAATTGTATAAAACCAGAAATGACAACTTGAGTTTTAAAATGAATTTTTCAGTTTTCAACTAATTATTTTTTCTAATTCTTTCTCACCACAACTAAGTGCCTAGGGTACCTGCTATCACATCCATTCTACAGACAGGGTAAGTGAACGTGTTGTGTGCTAACTTTTTAGCTTACTGTAATATACCGTCTGTTACTTATAGACAGTTTATATGATTAGGTTGGGCCATATGAAACCGCTAACAGAACATTTTTAACCTACCGAATGACAATTTAACAAAGCATTGTTTCCAATATGTTTTTCTTGTTGTTTTCTTCTATTTTCTATTTTTTAACTTGTCTATTTTAATAGCTAGCCCCGCTCTTACAAATCCCTTCAACTATTTCCTCTTTCCATAATAAGTTAATAAATAGCTGAAATGGAAGCAAATATGCTTAGTGGAAGTCCTAGCCTGTGATAAACCAATGACTTTACATATTAAAAAAAATACCAAAGAACAACTCATGGGAACAAAAACGTTGTTAAATTTGTAAACAGGAATGTAAAAGGAAGCCCATTCACAATATTTTTCAAAAGAAGTGTTTCTGTCAGTTCTAATTTCAAACATCAACAATAATAATTAGGGAGAGAAATGATCAGAGAATGTGCCAGTATCTGCCCTTGGGTAATAATGTTTACTGAGCACTTACTTTGCTCCAGACATTGCTAAGCACTTCATATGAGTTGCTTCATTTCATTTCACAACGCTGTATCGGTTTGTTTTCATGGGACACATGAAGGAACGGAGGCTCGGCGAGTTAAGCAATTTGCCCGCGGAACAAATTCACTGCCATGTCTTGTATTACACAACAGCACACTGCGCCCCAGAGTGGTATCTCTGAGACTTCAGGGTCCATTTACCTATTTCCTCATCTTTCTGCCCTATGGAGTCAGTCAATCACTTAACATTTCTGTTAGGGATCACTTTAAACAATAGGAAATTTACATTTCCTCTTAACGGTTGGCGTTATGAAAACAGCACTAGACTGTATGCACAGCGTCGCCGTGAAATCCTGCACACACGTAGTAGGCACTTTACAAATCTACCTATGCAGATATACGCACACATACGTACATATCCTTTTGTTGTTGTTGTTTTAAAGAACGAATCCTTTTTCCTGGTGCTTTTTCTGATCTGGTGCTTTCCCCGATCTTGTCCGTGGGGGAGCTCTGAAATCTTCCCACTCCAGACAGTCCTCCTGACTTGGGCAACTTCCCACCGGGCTGCAAGACCCCACCGTCCCAGCACCAAGATTGATTCGTCTCACTGACAACAACAGAGCCTCCACCACAGAGGTGGACACACCACTCCTTCCCCTTCAACAGCTGCAGCCTTGGGGGCTTTGCTTCTCTTGAGAAGGTTCACTAGTCCAGAGCTCGGGCCCAACAGCCCCGCCTCTTTTATTACCATGGAACCATTTGACTTTCCTGCTCGTTCTACCAAAAAGGGAAAGGAAAAAAATTCAATAATTGGTCCCAGAGGTTACCTAGGTGCTGCGCAAGTCTGAAAACACTCTTATCTTACCTGGTGATTTGCTAGCCTTCCCATACTCCAGCCAGCACATTGGGACTTCTAAATTACATACCGTAATTGACATGAAATATCTGTCCCATCAGTGAATATCTTTATTAGCATCAAAATCACTCACAACTAGTGTTCCTCGGTGTTATTAAACATAACTTGTTCTAGGTGTTGCTTTACTAATTAGTCAGGATGAGCCCGAGGAAGAAAATCTGGGTCATGTTAAATTAATTGGGATGAGCATGAAAATTAGCAGAGCAAACGGCATCAATTTTCTACAGAGAGCCTTTCTTCATGTTGAGAATAAAAATGGATATTATGAGGCATTAGCCAAACTGCCTTCTGTGACGACTGCCAAGAGGTGTGTTACAGTAGCCCAAAATATCATGCTCGCAGATTTGCAGAAGTTAATGAGACATTTCCAGGAATGGTAAATACATGGTGTTAAAATGGGTGTGCCTCTCTGATGGGAAAATGCCAAGTCATTTCATGTTTACTCAGGCATAACAAGTTCTTCAAAATGAGCATAATTTAAGAGGTGAAGAGTGCAAGGAAGGCTAACATTCAACTAATTTACCTTCAGAAAGCAAAGATTAAATTGGACAGCCCCCATACCCCCAAAAATGAATTGAGATGTTTATAAATCAACAAGTCAGCCGATGGGTCGGTCAGGTAAGCTCGCCTCCACACGCATGTTCGCACGGGCTCTCCAGCCCCAGCCACCAAGTTTTCCAAACATGTCCCGAAGGCAGGGAACAAAGCGAGCAGAACTGATTACAGCCCGCTCACTGCCTCCCCGGCTCAACTCTGTTTGGCTTCCTAATGAGCTCGCTGAAAACCTAATTCATCTCCCATAACCCTCCTCAGCCCTCCTGAAATCCACCATTATGGAAATGACAGAGGAACATTTCCAGGCGGGGTTCAAAGCCCGGCTTCTTCCACGGGAGGGGACCTGACCCCCGCGGGGTGCAGTGGTGGGTCAGGAAGCCCCAAGGAAAGGGGCCAAGCGCCAGGAAGACTTTTGCTCAGAGTGACAATGGCTCCTGCTTCTTCAGCCACTCCCCACCAGACACACGGGAGCTCGGCGGGTTCCATGGTCCCCAACATCCCGGTTGTACAGCCGGCGAGTTGTGCTGGTGACAAACAGCCGAGACCGGCTCATGTGAATTCCCAGCCTGTTCATGAGGAAACTCCCCCGGTTCCTCATTACACAGCGTCAAATCCTCGCGGCACCTAGCCTGTAACTGGAAGATTACTGAATTGATGGATCCTTAGTTTAAAATGCAGCTGTTTTATTCTGCGTTAGTAATTAATTCTTTTTCCAATACTCTATTGATTAAGCGTAGACCCTGATAAAGTTCAAACTGAGCAGAATCTCTCGTGGCGTCCTTAGGTGCTCAGGAGAGTCAATGAAAACTTCCTGCAGTTCCACCTGCCTCCTCAGAGTGCTGATCCAATGAACAGCACGGGGTTTTTCTCATAAATTAGTCAGGCCATGTGGAGCTGTATTAGCTGATGGCTGCTTTTGTCTCTCTACTTGCTGACTTGCTTTTCAGTTTGCTGGCCTTTGTGCTGTCACACACACAGTCAGAGTGCAGCTGCTATTCGGAACCCAAACCAAGGTAAAGAACAATCCGTACAAACGACACACACACACACACACACACACACACACACACACACACACACACACACACACACACCCTGCTTCATACAGCTTCAACTCCCTGAGCAGCGCAGGGCTCGACGGGGCCTCCTGGGACCCAACTAGCTGAGAAATCGGTGCTAAAGCATGCAGACATATTGTGGAACTGGAGGGGGAAAAATAACCTATTTTCTTCAAGACTTTGCCAGGCTCTTTTAATATATTTTTTGGCCATGTTTTTCATCCCCGGTAGAATTTGTGCTACCCTGTTTTTAGGAAGCGCCTTTCCTAGGGATACCAGGAAGGACAGAAGACAGAGGAGAGACAGTCAGTAACCAGGAGGTCAAGCAAGAGTCCCTGTGTCCTGTGCTGGTCAGATGGCATCCGTGAGTTAGAGAACGGGCGTGGAGTGTAACCCTATATAAATGGCCACTAGGAACACAATGGTTGTAGTAATAAGAGGGTCACCAACACGGTGCTGCTCTTCAGAGGCTCACGTGTACTGGAGATCAGTGTTGGTGAGTAAAACAAGGCCGGTAACAGAAAGTTCCTCAGATTACCGCCCTGCACAATGGATTGTTGTTCCTACGAAGACCCTGGCTACTGGGAATGCTTTCAGAGCCTTCTCCGCCCAGCCCCTTCCCGCCCCCTCATCCACCCTCTCCTGGCCCCAAGTCCATGCACCCAGGCTTAATTCTCGGCACTGAGCAAGGCAGAGACTGGTGTTCTAACACAGGAGCTGGCGGGAAGGACACCGTTGATCTCCTCTGGTCACTTGCAGCATGCATTTCAAAGCATGTGATGTTGTTTGTTTTCAACTCTGTTTCCAGCTGTTGGGAGTAACAGCATCAGGCTGGCCTGATTTCAGAAAGCTTTATTTTTTTTTGGTTGTCCCATACCTATCCATGAAATGCTAAAACTGAGCTAGGATCCTGGGAGCTGAGTCCTGGGGACTGTTCTCCACTCTGTCCTGGGCCAGGGCTGAGAGCATCCCCCACCTTCACAGCATTCCTTCCTAGGTCAAAAGGTCACCGCTCACTGCGCTCTCCAGCAGACACACAGTTGTCAAAAGGTTGCCTCACGTGACCTGGGCAGCTCCTGCTAACACAGCTCCCACCCCCATTGGGAAACACACTCTGCACGTCTGAGTAATGTCTCTGTTAAACGTGTGTTTTGCTCCCTCCATCCCAACACCCTGCTCTTCTTCGGTTTCAGGACAATAAGGACCGTGGCTCCAGGCCCAACACCCAAGGCTCAGGGGATCCCAGGGGACTGAATTTTAATGGGCTGAGCTATGGGGGGAAAAAAGATCACTGGCAAAGGTGATTCTGATTTCCTGCTTTTCAACCAAAAAATAGAGATCTCTTTTCCAGGGGAATTTTGTTGTTAAGGAAAACCCCACTTTTAGAACTATCACCTGCCTTTGGAGGCAGGCAGAAATTAAGAAAGAGAATCTTTAATCTAGAAGAACAGATGGCCTTGTAAGAGCCATGGAGTAGTTAAGGTTACTTTTTGGACTAATATGTATTTGATTACATTTTAATGATCAGCAATGGACAACAGTGCATGACCAGGGGGAGAGCCCACACTGAGGGGAAGGCTGACGCGGGTACGCTCACCATTCAGCACTGACGCTGCTCGCATGAACTTTGTCGCAGTGCTGTCACCTATGGAAGGTGCAGCTACTACAGGGGCAGGCGTCGTCCCTTCCCCCTTTCCTCTTCCCTCATTCCTGTTGCCTTAGACGAAGGCGGTGACAAGTTTTCTCATTGTCGTGGGTTGTTACTTAGAGCAGCTGGAAGCTCTCACAGGCTATCCAAAATGAGTCATTTATTTCTAGTAGGGAGTCTATCAACATCGCTTCTATTTATCAATTATACATTTAAGAGTAAAGTAAAATAGTCATGACTGAAGTGTTACATATCAGAGATAAAAGCTTAGAGATACTTTCCAATTATTAAGCCTGGTCCTGAGCTAGGCAATCTGAGGCACTGATCATTTGTAGAAGAACGAAATGCCTGGGGTCATTTGTTTATTCAAAAATGCTTAGTTCGATGCCCTTGGAAGGGAGAGCCAAGTTCTTAATGTCTTTAGGGTATTAAGGCTTGCCAGATATACAATAGTTTCCTAAATGCACTGTCTTCTTTTTCAGTTGTTTGAATTAACTAACCTGCCCAAAGTACTCCCCCCACCCTCCCCGCCCTAAAAATTCATTTTCGGTGTGTTCACATGTCCTCTTCCAGCAGCCTTGGCTTAACAGCAACAGCCAAGGATGCCAGTTGTAAGGATGTGTGCTGTTTCACTTGGTGTGATCTACAAACTTTAAAGACCTCAGTTTTATGAGCTTTCTTTAGGGTAGGTAGGCATTCTCAGTGTTCCAAAAACAGTGTTACGGGCTGTTAAATTAAGCACATGTTCTACATTGACATTTTAGTTTCAGGTGGTGATTGTGTGCCAAATTTTCCAGTTAAGTATCAGTAACCCTGGGACATGTGCTCTGTGCCTTTTTCATGAGGTGTTTGGAAAGTACCTGAAACTAAACAATTATGATGCAGACTCAAACAGAATTTTTTAAATGACATGGAAGAAGTTGTGGTTTGAACTTTTTATAGAAGTTTGGGTGTGATCCAAAAAAACAAGGTGAAGAAAATGAAAGTGTTTATGATCTTGTAATGACATAAGCTTATCACCATTTTTGCGAGCGTGAACTCGATACGCAGCATTTGACATCACGACAGAATGCAGGGTCAACAACAGTCGAAAATGGTCCCAGAAAGGGACCTTTTGGTCAGAATCACATTTTCTCTATCAAGGGGATCTGGGTGTCTGAGAGTATCTACTAATGAAGAGGCATGGCTTTAATTACTGCCGACTCTGAGGGTCTCACACTGCTTGCCACCGACTACTCACGGGAGAAAATGAACCCAAACAGCAAGGACTTGCTTCAGAGGATGTGATTCAGTTATTGATACTTGAAAATTGGCATGTTACTCTCTAGCACAGGTTTGCATTGGATCCGCCTGGGTGGTATGACTCCTCATATCTGCATTTCTCACCCCTATGCCTCTTCTGTGACCATAACACCCCAGCTCCTACACGCCCTCTCACATCAAAACTGACCACACAATCTTCAAAGTGTTATGTGGAGCCAGGGGACACACAGTGGGGAGATCGGAGCTGAAGGTGTGCTGGTAGAGAATCCCCAAAGAGGCAAACCTCACTGTTTTCCTGCATTCTACTTGACTGTGCACTTCACAGACCTGGGTTTTGTTTCTCATATGCTGAATCGAAGGTTTCTGGCAATTCTGAGTTGAGCAAATCTACTGGCGCCATTTTTTTTCTCTCCCAATGACCCGTGTTCACTTCATCATGGCTCTGAATCACCTTTTGGTAATCCTCACAATATTTCAACCATTTGCATCGTTCCATTGTTGCACACTTCATGGACTACAAATACAGTGTAGACATAACATTTGTATGTACGGGCAAACAAAAAATTTCATATAACTCACTCTATTCCAATATTTGCTTTACTGCCGTCGTCTAGAACCAAAGCACCTTCTCTCAGGTATGCCTGTCCATCCCGACGTGCTAAGTAGAGGCCACCCAGTCCATGGATAAGGTGTTCGCAGGTGGGGGGATGGCTCATTTACATTTCACTCAGGGAGTAGATTAGAAGATACAGTCCATGATATGCTATAAAAATGATTATTGTACCCACGCCTGTAAAATATCGTTAGCATATAGTTCTCTAGGTAAAGAAAAACCTGAATCACCAATGACACCTCAGGGGTCTTAGCTGCAAAATTATCCACACCCAAGAATGAAGACAGCTTCAGAAATTGCTGGTTGCCATGTCTACCTTGTCAAGTCACTCATTAGAGGGACTGTGAACTGGCTTCTAGTCTCTCAGTATTTGCATTTACCATTTTTAAAAAATTTCACTTACGATCTTTTTAAAAGCTAAAAGTGACCGAAATACTCCTTGGAACTAGATGACACAGGGAGACGGACACTCTGGAGCTGTGGGGGGAATGGTTTGAGAAACTAAGGTTTGAAGTTAGAGAACCAGTTTCTCTGAAATCATTCTCAATGAAGAAAGGCATTTCTTCTTCTAAAGCCTTGTCTCACTCTGAGTAATATGTAACTATCAGCTACCTACAAGTAGCAGGCAGAATTAAAAAAAAAAACTTAACAAGATTTAAGTTCACAATAAGGTGTTTTATTTCTTCAAGTAACCTGCTTGAGAGTATGGGAGAAATTATAGCTAACACTAGAACGTGGGGTTCCTGATATTCTAGATCCAACAGCTGGGGGATGGGCTGCTCAGAAGCCTGTTCAAACATTTTTCTGGGTCTCAGCAGCAACGTGTTCTAATAAAAAGCACAAGAGTTTTCCGTAGCCCTGGGGGTTCAGGATGAGCCAGTGTGACACATGACTCAGAGCTCTCTGATCTTCTATTCAACACACAGCATGTGGCCCTAACCTGACAACTCCACATTGACACCCTTGGGGTAATTCTGATGGCCGGCTTAGGAACATAGGAGCTCAAGTACCACTACACTGTGACATGACTCGACCTGTCTCCTTCGAAAGGAAGTAGAATTGTTACAGTCGACCTGGGGGATTATTTGAGAATGTCTCTCCATCAAAGGCGAAAATTGTAATAAGCAGTGGAAATCATGGGGTGTTCCACTGCAAAGTGACCATAAAATGCAGAGGACAAGAAACCTTGCCTAGAAAAAGCTAGAACGTGAAACTTTACTCTTGACCTGCTCTGTCAGTTGCTTTGCCCTATGATCCTGAAAATGAAACCGGTCAATACTTAAAATCAAAATCAACACCCACGTTCCTCTTTTATAATTTCTAGGAAGAAATTCTGATGAGATTATTCACAAATTCTAATTTCATTTGTGTATTATAGATTGAATTGTGCGCCATCCCATTGCCCCCCAACAATAATATGCATTGTGAATCCTGCCCGCTATACCTGTGGTTAGAATGCCACTTGTGAATGGGAGTTGTCTGTCATGTGAAATGAGGCAGTATTAGGAGTAGAAAATGCCTTGAATCAACCTTATTTGAGGTATATAAAGAAAAGATTCCGTCTAGAGAAGAAAAGCACACGAAAATCACCAAGGAACGAGGTCCTTCCCCCAGAGAGACAGCATGCCATGGAGAGTTTGAACTTCTAGTGCCCTAAACTGTGAGAAAGTAAGATTCTGCCGTGCTGAAGCCGCCCGCTTGGATATTCTGCTACAGGAAGCGGCACTAGGTAACCTAAGACACTTAGTAAGGACAGCGGTAAAATCTGAAATTTGCATACAAGGGCCGCAGAAGAATTTATCCAAAGTCCCTTTCATCTGTTTAGTTCCCCGTTATGCCACACTGATTTCCTACCTCATCTTAGGTTCGCTCCTTACTCTAGCTCATCAGATGTTTGGGAGAAAGAGGCGGCTTTCTACATCCACGTTGCAGAAACCCAATTCTACTGTCAACCCAATGTGGGAAATTTGGAAACCAGTCATTTCTGGACCCTTGTCACCAGGCTTTTCCTCAAAATAATGGCTTGGGAAGCTTAAGTTGCTCATTATCTTGATCCAGGTACAAATGACAGCAAGTGCCGGGATCCACCGGAAGGTTTCACAGTATAAGGGAATCAACCTCCAGTCCAGGTTTCTGGATTAACAAGTCAAGGGGCTCTGGTGGCGTAGTGGGTCATGAGTGGCACTGCAAACCACAAGGTATGAAGTTTGAAACCACTGGCTGCTCTGTGGAAGACAGACAGGGCTTTCTACTCCCATAGAGAGTTACATTCTCGGAAACACACAGGGGCAGTTTACCCTGTCCTAGGGGGTCGCTATGAGTCATGACTGACTCTATAGTATTGAGCTGTTTTTTTCATTTTAATAACACTTATAACCTTTCTTCCTATAGACATGATATGGTGAGGTGGTTAATTGCCTGGGCTTTGGGGTTAAAGAGAACTGCATTAGAATCTTAGTCCCACTACCATCTAGCTATGACTCTTTCCCTAACTGGTAAACATGCACAATATTGTGACGATTCAAGTATATTAAAGATTTTAAATTAAATATATGAGATACAAGAGTAAGTCAAAACACATACCTATAAAATCATAGAAACCTTTAAGCAAAAATATAGAAATGTGAGGTGATTATCCCCAACATATCCTCTATCAAGATGTATACACTTCTGGTGACACTGTCCATCTCTCTAAGCCTTCCCCAAGGAACCCGGACGCTTTGATTTACATTGTGTCAGAGCAGCAGTTCAGACATCCTCAAGGGATTCAGATGGTGTTCCTTTCCAACGCTGAGTTGGGGGAACAAAACGGAGGTCCGACGGGACAAGATCAAGGCTGCAGGTAGGAGGATGAGGTAAAGATGCCCGAGGTAATTCTCCTATGCGAGCCCCTGCTGTAAAGAAGAAGCAGGGGTGTTGATGTGATGGGGGAAACCTTCCTCCACACAACTTTCCTGCCCTTTTTCTCACCAGTGCTGTTTTCTAATATTTTTTTTTTTAAAGGAAGCTTCTTTCAAAAAAGCCTCATGCTCATCCCGTAGCCTTTGAGAAAATCTATCCAGGTTACCTCTTCAGTACCCGACAACAGCCCCCACAGTCTTGTGCGGCGACCTCTCTGCCCTGCATGTAACCGCACCCCGCTGATCCCCTCAGTAACCTGTGCTTTGATTGGGCCGCTCTTTGTAAAGGCACCCTCATGTGACCAAGTCAAGTGTATTACTGCGCGAACCCCTCTGCAGCCACCCGGGGATGGCAGAGACACATTTAAACACGTCCTGCCTGGAATAAGCCCAGGACGAACTAGGGAAGCCCAGTAGCGATACTTTTTGACGCACCCTAGTAAAGCAGCCCTCGGTACTTACTCATTGTGGGAATGATGACGCATGCTTCTGATAGGCATGCATCACAGGTGCTGTCCTGTGAGCTACAGCTTAATTAACCACTGACATAGTAATCAATTAGAAGATGTCGCGGCCACAACACAGACGTACTATGAAACAAAGCGGAAAGATTCTGAGATCAGATTCCACATAGCTCTCTTAAAGTTTTTAAACCAGAAATCAGCTCACCTATCGCCTGAGTTTTTCTCTTCCTTCATAATAAATGACATGTAACAAAGGGGCCATAAAAAACGAATTAATGTAAACAGAAAAAAATATTTAATCAACATGCATTCCATGACAAGATCTGAGTTGACTCTCTTGCTTTCGTCTAAGAGTTCTTAGAATAGAACGATCAAAGGTTGAAGCAAAATTATATGTTGGTGTTCAATGTACAAAAACCTGGCCATGGTCAGTTAGTGATCACTGAAAAGAGGATTTACTTGATCAAAAGAAAAACTAAGCAGATCCCAAGACAAGAAACACTACCTCATCTGTGTCTCCGTATGATATACCAAAGAAATAGAAAACCCCAGAAATTAAAGATGCCTTGGTATCCACTTATTCTCGGGACTGTACATATTAGCCCTGCTAAAATAGATGGACTACATTCATTGTATCAGGCTGGTAAGCAATCTTCCGTGTATTTTGTGTGAATATGCAAAAATATATAACATATTATAGTAAGTTATAAAGCCTCTTTTATAACATAGTATAAATATCCATAATTGTAAGCAAAGGCTCTATCATTTACACAAGTTTAGCAGAAAAGAAATGTTATGACCCATATTCAAAATCCTTACAGTAAACCACACACACAAAGCAAAGCATACCTTCACAGGTATAATAAATTGAGAAGTAAAAAATAAATGTAGGTTAATTTCTTACTGCTATGGAAAATTAAATAATAGTTTTGCTTTCAGTAGCCAAAGAAACTGAATAACTTGTAAGGCTCCGCTTAATTTTAAGCTTGGGCCCAGCATCAGCATTGTCCTGGGTTTAAGAAAAAAGTATACAAGAACACTTACGCGTGGGAAATTTTTGTTGGACTGCAGTATCAAAGATCATTGTCTTTAAGAAATCCTGAAACTCTATAGGTTTTAAGAAAGTCAGGATTCACTTCTCGATAAACCACAAACCCAATCCAGGGAGGAAAAAATCAACAAACAAGTGCATTTCTAAAGCGGGAATAAATTATCCATTGTCCGGTATCATTTCTTAGGGAACGAATTCCCGTTGAAAGGTGGGACTCAAAGATAACTAGATATTTACGAGATGCAAGTTTTAGCATGACTTTCACAAAAACAGACCAAATGGCACTTGAGACATAAGGAGCAACATGACTTTGAAAGTGATTCTTGACAATCATTCACATTCCTATGATCACTCATGACCTAATACTGTGCAGGAGTTTTAAAGATCAGGTCAACCAGAAATGAGAACGACTCACATGGTCTCAATACAAGGTTTACCCTTCTAAAGTGCTTAACAGTACATTCTCAAAGCCTCTAGGCACCTTGTAGCTTAAGCACCTTATCTTGTGCATCGCTGGCAATCAAACATGAGGTCGTGCCACTTGGACATGTGGCTTCATGTTTTTGACACTACTATAGGCCCTGAGATACATCTCTGGAGATTTGTCAGAAACAGCCCTGTAAGTCAAGAACTAAAGACAATGTCAAGAAATCCTTTAGAGAGAAAGCAAAGAAAACATTGCCAAAGCAAGAGGAAGTCCTGATTGGCTCTTTTTTATTTTGCAGTGGGGCAGTGTATGATTCTGGGTACTTCAGAGAAACAAATCCACAGAAATTCATGCATAAGAAAGAGTTTTATATAAAGCAAACATCCCAACCCAGTGCTGCCCAAGTCCAGAAGTCCAACATTAACCCATTAACCCATATGTCCGACACCAATCCACAAAGTCCTCCTCCATCTCACAAAACAGACGCAATGATGCCGACTGCAGGAGGAAAGTCGAGTCAGTGAACGTGTGAGCATCTCAGCGCTGGCAGGGGTCTCCACATGGCTGCTCCAGCACCCAGGGCTGCATTGGGGTAGGTCCATGTGGCTTCTACTCAGGGATATCTTGCAGGAAATGAGCCTTGCCAGCTGAAGCAGGGAACTGGCTAAGGCAGCTGCACCCTGATCCAACCATAAGAAAGCAAGAAACCCGAGAACTAGAAAGGAGAGGCTCACTGAGCCATTTATCTCTCTGCCCTTCAATTAACTCCTGTATGTGTTTACCGGCCAGGTTGGCACAATAAACTAACTCAATCCACCCCTTGCCAACTTGGCACCTGTACAGCATTCTTTAGCCTCACAATTGCAATTAAGTAACACCTAAACCTTAACCCTATAATCCTGTGACTATGTACCCCCACCTATGAACGTTTTTAAGCCAACCACTTCATACCTTTATCCCCCAATTTTGGGTATACAATTTATATACTGCCCACTTACATCAACCCAGTGCTCTGGTTCCTTCGACATGAAGAATCTTCATTCTCCAGTTGGAACCTTGTGAAGTCTGCATTCATAAGCAAAGTCAAATCTGGACAGGCCATCCATAAAGTCAGCAACAATACGCACCAGTTCACAGGCTCAAAAATCTCCATCAGATCGGGTTCTGGTCAACTCAATGTGGGCTGCCCCACTCAGCCTCCACAGAGTGCCCATTGTTCACCTTGCTTTTAGACCAATACTCAACAAGCCTAGCCCCCTTGTGCTAGGTTATGAACTTTTGACCAGTCAACCCGCTCTCATCTTTCTGCTTTTTCTGTAAATTAAGTCCACAGGTGTCAGTGGTCAAACTCAATCTGTCTCTTTATTGCTGCATTTCTCCCACGTCCTCTCACATGCAGATCCAGGTGGTCACCTAGCAAGCATTTCAGCCAGCTCACAGGCTCCCTTTAACATTCAGTCCCAGAGAGGAGTTTTCTTCAGGGTTCCAGATTTTTCCCAGCTTCTGACAAAGACCATTGGTTCCTGAGTACTCCAAAGCACTGGGTGGGGCATACCTTTCTTTGCACAGCTTTCTTTGTAGGCATGGCCTAAACCCACCTAAAGATAAAATTTTAATGGCTCAAAGCAAGTGGGCTTACAAACTTTCTATTTTCCTACTTCCCATATTTTCCCCAGAAAACAACTGAGTATAAAGTGGCTTTATCTGACCTCTGGCTAGACAAAGAAGAAAAACTACCATGAGGGAGAGATTAAACAAACATCTACTCTCCATCTTATGATTTGTTTCTCCAGTACCCCACTCCCAAGGCACTATAATGTATTAGTCTGGGTACTTTAGAGAAACAAATCCACAGAAACTCATGTATAAGAGAGAGTTTTATATAAAGGGTAAGTGCACATCAAGAAAACATCCCCACCCACTGCTGCCCAAGTCCAGAAGTCCAACATTAACCCATATGTCCGACACCAATCCACAAAGTCCTCCTCTATCTCACAAACACACACTATGATGCCGACTGCAGGAGGAAAGCCGAATCAGTGAACGTAAGCATTTTGGCGCTGACAGGGTCTCCACACGGCTGCTCCAACACCCAGGACTGTATCACGGTAGGTTCATGTGGCTTCTACTCAGGGATATCTTGCAGGAAATGAGCCTTGCCAGCTGAAGCAGGGAACTGGCTAAGGCAGCTGCATCTTGATCCAACCATCAGAGAGCAAGAGACCCGAGAACTAGAAAGGCGAGGCTCACCGAGCCATTTTTCTCTCTGCCCTTCAATTAACCCCACCTGTGTTTATCGGCCAGGTTGGCACAATAAACTAACTCATGCAGAAAATAACTTTCTCAGAATTCTGAGGATACCGTCAGGTAATGCAGAAACTCTGAAGATTTTTGAGCAGTGTACATGACTGGCACTTCGGTTTGAATATTGCAGAAGAGCCTTCCAATTAAAGGATGCGGATTTATTTTATTGCTTCAACATTTTTAAGCCAGACAAAAACAAGATACTAAACCAATTTAGAACTAAAAGAGCTAAAAAGAACTCACCTTAGCTCATTTTTAAGGCCATCTAGTGCATGCTTCTAGTTGGCTGCAGAAATGATTAAGTGGTAGTGGTGAGAAGATTAAAAAGGAACTTGAGTGGCTTCAAGAAAGTCCTTTTTTAGTCACACAAAAGCATTTTTTAAATCGGACATTAAATATTCACAAACTCTCCAATTTTTTGATGCTGTTGAATGTGTTACTAATGGAACTGGTAGGGTTTTGTTTGTTTGTTTGCTTGTTTGTTTGTTTTGAGTAACGGAATCTTTATCCTGGGGGTGCAAAGAGCAAAGACAAAAACACAAGTAATCATTATTTACTTCCGTATGAAGCGGAGGACTATGAAATAACTAGAGTTTTTGGAGAGCCCCAGAAATGAAGTCTAGTTATTTTAGGGTTCAGCACTTTTTGTATTCCTTGCCATTTCTAAGGATGAGGAGAAGAAAGCCAAGCCTTTAGAATGTGCCAACTAATTTCTGGCCTCTCCCCTTTCTACTCAAAGACAGATCCTATGAATCTGACCAACGTAAAAGAGGGGCGGGGGAAGGTGGGAGAAGGATGGGAAATAAATTGCTTTTTTGAAGCATAAATCACTGATTTTAAGTCTTTAACAAGTGCCATATGATAGCCGGGGCTGCAGTTTAAGTTGAAGAAATAAAAATAAAAGGTTGTAATAAAGAAAGAATAGAAGGGTGTTCGCCTTTTGATGAGGGCGATGACATGGGGCTTTTAATGACTTTCTCAGGACAGTTTCCTTCATTAAATTTTACATCATTTGGGAACTGAGTGCCTTTTTATGCAAAACTCGCTTTGCAGGTAAAGAACAAGGAAAGAATAAAATGGCTTTGCCTCTTTCTTCTACTTCCTTTCTCTAGAGTGATAGCCAAGTAACTCTCTCTTCCAAAGGCCAAGCCTCTCATGTAGAAAATGGGGATAACCCTGAGAAATCTGGGGGGAAATCCAGTGAAAACTTAAATAAAAATGCATTAAGAACCAGAAATGTAAAACGAAGTATAAGGTATCACTTTGTAGACATGATTTGGATTTTCAAGGATGTGATTTAAAAATTAATAGCTATAGAATGTCAGAGTTGGAAAAGACTTAGGGATGCTTTAATATCTTCATTGCACAGAAATATAAGGTAAGATCATAGGAGCTTAAAGTGATGATAGCATTAATAACCACTAACGTTTGATGGATGATTACTATATGCCAGGCATAAATGATCATTTTATGCATTCCACAAAACTCTCATATGAGCCAAGAACTCAAGTTCCAGGGAGTAAATACCAGAGCCTGACCAAAGTTTCCCCATTCTGCAATCTGAACTCTTATCGATGAGGTCTACCAAAGCCATCACACTACGTCTTCCTCTGCATGGGTTCATCAGCAGTGCCATGCTCAGGCTTAGACTCACTGAGGTCACGGGACTCTAGCCTTCAGGGAGAATAAATTGGGAAGTTCAAAAATGGGCAGTGGGACAATACTTAGCTGCTAGATTCAGGTGGCCTTGGACAAAGAGCTGGCTGTAATAAGAGTACAGCACTAAAGCTGAGTTTATATAGCAAACTGAATTGGGGCTTCATTTTTCTTCCCAGGTTCCACCCATGTCCTGAGCTTCCTTCTCTCACAAACCTTACCTATTTATATATTTGTATGAAGGGACCAGGACTAAAGGAAAATAGAACACGGAATCATACTAAAGTTTTATTTTCTTACACTGAAAGATCATACTGGACTGTGAAATTGAAATTCATAGAATGGGATGTGGATTTAACATTCAAGATATTAAAAATTAATGAAGACTCAATGGTCATATACAGAATTATTATCATAATTATCATTACAATTTCTATTGCCTCCATTTACGGAGTGTGTAGCATTATGCTCTGGCCAGCACTTAAGAGTTTCAAATATACTATCTAATTTCATTCTCACACCATCTCTATGAGGTAGGTGTGGTAAACCTTAATTTATAAATGAAGAAACTGAGGCTTGCAGATGTTAAATTAATCCTATAAGATCATACTGTATGGGGAGTCAGGTTTTAGACCTCGATCTAGCTAACTCCAAGGCCTATGGTCTTAAAAAAACAAGTAGTAAGGTTTGGCTTACAGCAAAATGGTAGACTAAACAGACACACTAAATAGACCCGCTATAGCAAGGACACAAGGGACCAAATCATGCAGGCACAATGACAATTCTGGAACCCAAAGCTTCAGAGCAAAGAACAGTGAGGTGGATGGAATACCAACTAGGATCAGAAGAAAAGAGCAAAAATAAGGAATTACTGGTAATTACAAAATAAAAAGAGGGGATAGAGTCATTACTGAAACTTGGGTGAAGGAAAAGGCATTGAGAGAATTCCAAGAGTTAAAGTCAACATGGGTAGATATTGTATACTCAATCCTTCAATAACAATGATACATACAGGCTAAATGGATGGGGGGCGCGGGTAGTGAGATTATCCTCAGGAATATATCGCTTACCAGAGGATATGTGTACATAGGTATTTAACTTTGCTGCAAAAATATCTGTGAAGAAGGTGAAGCATGCAAGGGAGAAAATGATAAAAACTGTAGAAAAAGCTAACACTTAATGAATTGCTGAGTGGGAGGCTCAGGACAACAGTCTCCGAGGACACCAATGACAATTCCCACAATCTACTTAATTGTACATTCCATTCTGGAGGGTGACAACTGGTGCATGAGTACCCTCCTGAGGTGTAGCTATTGGTCTCGTCTTGAGGAAAGAGGAGTACTAAAGCCTGAAGACACAGGAAACAATTAGCCCAATGGACTATTAAGAACTAGAGGGTCGGCAGAGAAGGTGCGGGGGAGACTCCGGATAGGGCAAGATATGACAAAATAACGATGTATAAATTACCAAGGGCACATGAGGGAGGGGGCAGCGGGGAGGGAGGGGGAAAAAAAGAGGACCTGATGCAAAGGGCTTAAGTGGAGAGCAAATGCTTTGAGAATGATTGGGGCAGGGAATGTGCGGATGTGCTGTATACAATTGATGTATGTATATGTATGGATTGTGATAAGAGTTGTATGAGCCCCTAATAAAATGTAAAAAAAGAAAAGGAAAAAAAAGAGAACTAGATGGTATCTGTCTACCATTAGTGTCTGTTCTGAAGGCGATCACATGAGAAGCTTGTGGATAGAGTGGGGAAAATGTGGAATAAAACTCAAAATCATGGAAGGGACCAGCATGTGGATCAGATCACAAGTGGTAGAACTATGACCCACAGCCACCCTTCAGGTATGGAAATAAATTCACCCCTGTGGCTCAAATTTTAGCCAAACAATAGAAAAGGTTCATAAGAGGAACATTAGTGAGGTAAGAGGAACATTAGTGAGGGAGGCACACCTGAGAACAGCCTTTCTCAACCTGAGGGTCACAACCCCTTTGGGAGTCCAACGACCCTTTCAGAGGGTCACCTAAGACCATCGGAAAACACATATTTCCGATGGTCTTTGGAACCAAGATACTTCTCTCCTCTTTCCGTCTCCAGGTGGGTCCACCCACATTCATGTACGCCCACATGGGGGTACCCGGCGTGAAGACTGTTACCCATGCTACAACATGCTTCAAGACAAAATTTCATTTCTTTGTCATTAGAAATAAAGAGTTCACCATCTACAATTATATATTGTTTTTGTGATAGATCACTATGCTTTCATTACGTTCAATTTGTAGCAATGAAAATACATCCCGCATATCAGATATTTACATTACAATTCATAACAGTAGCAAAATTACAGTTACGAAGTAGCAATGACAATAATTTTATAGTTGGGGGTCACCACAAAATGAGGAATTGTATTAAAGGGTCACGGCATTAGAAAGGTTGAGAACCACTGCTTTAGAATAATAGACCGTTTGAGATTTTTTTTAAAAGTCAGCATTTACCCCAAAATAAGAGTTCAGAAGGGTCAAGCAGATAAAGGAAGAATGGAAACAGGAAACACAGAAAGGAAATGAGATACGTGAGGTTACACTGAAAGGACTGCAATCAATGAGCTAAAACAAAGTACCTATGAATCGTTGACTGTAAAGCTGATGATCTGCTCTGTAAAACTTAGTTCACAATAAAAAAAACAAATAAACAAATAACCCCACCATCACTACCAACAACAAAAACCAAGTAAGAATTTCTTAAATTTTAAATAATAAATTTTCCACAAAACATAAAAACACTTCCCTTAAATGTGTAGGTATGAAAGGGATCTCAAAGCATGACCTGCCTTCCTGCACCCATGACAATCGATTCTGCTTAATAAGCGCATTGCAAATTTGATGAGTAACACTTTGAAAAATTCCACAATCTATTCCAACTGGAAGACTAAATGCTAGATCAATGCTAACAACATCTAAGTTTCTCCCAATCATTTGCTATCAAACAATTGTCAAACAGCAAAGTAACATTGTCCAACCATGTCTATCCCCTACTGTGCAAATCCTCACAACTGCACAATAAGTAACATTGTGATAAACAAAAAAGAAAGTCACACATTTCCTTTTACTTGGATCCACAATTAACAGCCACGGAAGCAGAAGTACAGAAATCAGAAGTACAGAAATCATTTGATTCAATGCACTGAGAAAAATCTGCTACCAAAGACCTCTTTTAAAAAGCAAACACCCAGGCCGGCCGGGCTACTTTTAATGACCTCATCTGCATGTGTACAGCCAGAGCGCTCCTGAGGGAGGATGACGGGACTCGCTCTCATGTACTATGAACATGTTACAAGAGGGATCCGCCCCTGGAGGGCATCACGCTTGGTCAAGTAGAACCAACCAACAAACTCACTGCCATCGAGTCAAGTTAACTCAGCATGGCCCCCATCCCCCAACCCCGGGGGTTTTGGTACTGCTGATGGGAGTAGGGATCTCAGTCTTCTACTGAGGAGCTGCTGGTGGTTTCGAACTGCAGACCATGCAGACTGCAGCCCGATGTGTAACCACTACACCACCAGGGCTCCTCTAGGTAGAGCAGGGGTTAAGAAGCAGAAAGAAACCCTTCAGCAAGGTGGTTGGTGTAGCACAGTAGCTACAATAAGCTCGAACAGAGCAAAGCTTGTAAGGGGCAAGACCAGAGGGTATTTTGTTTACTGCACACCGGGTTGCTATGAGTCAGAACCAATTCCGGGGTACCTCATGACAACATACGTACAGAGTATGAGGATCAAACGGAGAAGCAATGGAGAGAGGAGCCCCTGGAATGCAGATGGCTTCTTCACCTGTCCTGTCCCTTAACTCAGACTTTCAAGAGTAAGGAGCTCTGGGGGCAGTGTCCGGTAAGAGGGCGGGGCTGTAACCCTAAGATGAGAGATCCAAACCCCCCAGCCCCCCCCCCCAGGGGAAAGACGAGACGGTCTGCTCCGATGAAGGTTTGCAGCCTTCGAAACCCCTCCATAGACTCACCATGAGTCTGAATGGATTTGTGGGCAATCTTTTTTGGGGGGCAGGGGTGGTATGGGTGAGGGTGGAGGGAGGTTGTCAATAGCACCGTGAAAACTCGGTAAATGCTAGCAGGCCACTTGGCTAGAGAGAGGACAATAAGCTTTAAAATGCTTTAAAACGAGAGAAGAGAACTTTCATGCAGGATTTTTTTTTTTTCAGTTTAACATGCCGCCTTTTTAGAGTTTACTGTCTAGAGTGAAGATGAACAGGCGAGAAGCCAGTCCACTGGGGGTCTTCACTCGCCATCTACAAAGGGACAAGGGTCAAGGTCCTTAAAAAATGTTCAAAAGGATGTTTTCCTAAGAGTCCTGGGTCCAGTGCCTAACACTTGGAACAACACAGGAACATATAAGAATACGATAGACATTCCCTTTTAAATGTAAAAATGCCTGACACGCTATTTTGCAGGGCAATATTTTTTCCAACTAAGGTCCAATTGACTTCCCACGGCCATTTTTGCTAGGTAAAGACAACTTATATTTGGCCAAAATTTCACAACTAGAATTCCTGTTATAGCCAGAAGAAACCCCTCACTGATTCATTGTCTGACAACTGGGCTGAAGTATATCACTCATGTGCACAGAAGCATCAAAACCTGGCTGGGTGAAAAACAGGAAAACCAAGTTTCTACTTTGCAAGTTAATCACTGATGGTAAAGGCCGTCTGTTCTCCAAAAACGCCCATGTTTCTATCTCTGGAAACGTCCTTTAAGTAGTGTTGAAATTCTGTGAGCTAACTTCTAGAAAAGACTTCAAATCTTTATAGAAAATGTGCAAAAGGGGAAAACCACAACAGCAATAAATCTTAGTGGACAGAGTGCGCTCAGGCCTTCTCACCGCCAGCCTCTTCTTCCTGATCTCACAGCTGGAAAAGACAAAGTGTGCCCAGTCTGCTCTCTCTGCCACAGACAAAAGGCAGTGACACTCTCCCAGGGGCAATCCCTCCACAAGTGCTCAAGACGAGAACGAAGGAACACAGGAAAGTTCCTGCTCCCTCCAGACCTAGACGTATCATAGATCTGAACCTCCTGAAACTTCTGGATTACGGCATAGGCACCTCTCAAGATCCTCCAGCCTAAGTAGGAGTCAGGGAAATTTGCATTGCCAGTGGATGCAGTTCATGCCTGGCGGCGACTAAATTTAGGTTCTCAGAACAGGGAGCAGCAGTCAGGCTGAGCTTCCGCAGCTGTTTCCCAGAAATGTCCCATGCAACCCACTGCAGAGGCCATCCACTACCAAATGAGGAAAGATGGCATTTCCTCCTCCTTCTCCTCTCTCCCCTTCTCCTCTCTCCTTCATGGATATGCCACCCAGCCTCCAGCTCAGTGACCACTTAAAGAACACGTTTGTGTTTGAGGATAAAAAGGACATCATGTGCCATGCATACAGTGAAGTATTAATATGATTCAGGACGAGTGCAAAACAGGAGTCAGAATCCACTGAGATCCTCCTCTCTGATACATTTACAAGGGTATAGCTGAATGTACTTACCAGAGACACCAACACTCGGGGTAGTCGGGGCATGTTGTTGGATTGATACAAGGAAATAGCACAGCAAGGATAGTTTGGGTTACAAGCATATTCTGTGCAAGTGTAGCTACAATCCATGAGCCTTCTGGCCATCGAGGAAATTTCTTTTTACACAATTGAAAATTGATCCTGAGCTCATGCTGACCCACCTCTTAAATGCACAGTGAAAGAAGACTCCCTACGATATTAAACTCTATCTGAATGGACTTCAATGTAAGAAGCTGAAACGAGGACAGTGTTTTCCAGAATGGGTTTTGAAGTTGAAGGCTGGTCCCCAGAGATGATGTATCAAAAAGAGGATTTCAATGGGAAGGTCTGTGCCTCCACCCGTGGTGGACTTAAAATATACATTAGCAAGTTAAGTGATCCAAAAATACTTACGTTAGATTCCTCCTCTATGACAGTATTTCAATCTATTTAACCACAAGTCCTTTTTCCCCTTTAATAATGTCTATCCAAGCATTCTTCAATCATAGTTTCTAAATATTAAAGAAGATATGGTTCCTGAATCCTGCTGACTCAACTCAACAGGATTATACATATAATTCTATATAAGTACAGTAATTACCAAAAATTTTAAAAATTCCTGAAAATGTGTTCCTGTTTCTAAAACAATGTTACAGATGGGTCCTACATGAGTTGTAATAATTTAGATACCTAAATTACCTCAGAGAAAGTCAGTTTCTTTTTTTAAAGAAATTTGAGATTTGCCTTTTCATCTAAAGGGATATCTACCCTCTCAAATAAAACTTCAAATAAAAATATTTCAAGTCAGTGTTACAAGGCTGCTACTTTTGCCACAGAGATATAGCAGGGAATTTGTCATTAGACATTCAAAAGGTAGGCCATTATGTCACTACCCTATTCAAAAGTCCTCAATAGATCTCCATTACCTACCAAATCAAGCACAAACTCCCCAGACTACTATTCAGTGTCTTCACAATATGGACCCAATCCTCCTGTGATAATTACTATAATTATTGAAGGCTTTCTGTAGCCTCAGAGCACAAAGAGGAAAAGACGGTTAAGACATGGAATCTGACCTCACAAATCTTCCAGCGAAGCAGGACAACTAATAAGTCACGCAATAAAATACTATGCTGTGTTAGCTGCTGTCATGAAGGTCCCTGTCTCAAGTCAATCCCATGTGTTTCAGAATGAGGTGCGACATAGAGGGATTTGGGGGCTGTAATGTTTACAGGAATAGATCGCTAGGCCTTTCCTCCATGGAGTGGGTTCAAACCACCAACCTTGAGGTTGAGCTGATCTCCACCCATTTGTACCACCCAGACCCCTAACAAAGTATGACAACATGATGAAATGAAACAGATGGATCAGAAAAGAATTAGTAAAATGTACAATGGGACTTGAGATGCCCCCCCCCCCCGCCTGCCCCGCCATTAGGTGGAGGCTAGGGCCTAATAGCTGGGCTCAGAACAGGAAATAAGGTGGTGAAGCTATTTGAGGGGTCCTGGTGATGCAGTGGGTGTACTCGCTTCACTGAGCTGCTGACTGCAGAAGGATCAGCAATCCAACCCACTTGCTGCTCCTTGGGTCAAAGATGCTCCCATCAAGATTTACAGCCTCGAAACCCAAAGGACCTATTCTATTCTGCCCTGTGGGTCCCGAGCAAACAGAATCGATTTAGTGACAGTGGGTTTGAGAGTTATTTGAGGATTAGGTACATGCTTTTCCCCCTTGGTATCTTATTGCTTTCCTTTCCTAGATATGAATGTGGGGATTTTTTTAAATTTTAGGCTCTTCACTAGGAAGTACATAAATTCTCAATTATTCTCAAAGCAACTTTTAAATGAAAAGATCTATAAAAATACCTTTAATACTTTACCAACGATGAATGAAACATGAAATTACAATCATTTTACAGAAACCACATTGTTTAATCTTTGTTCCCATACTCTAGCAGACTAGATATTATAGATTACTCTCATTTTACAATTGATGAGGATAAGGGATTCTCCCAAGATAAGTGACTGATTTGAGGGTTTGAAAGCAAACTAGTCAGTACCAGAGACCACACCTGTAACTACCATGTACCCTGTGCCACACAGGCAATAACCCTGTAGATCTTGTGGCCCTGGAGGAATCATTATTCACCCAATATAGCTCACAGGTTTCCACTTCAACAACTTCATACAGGCAAATGAAATACACTTCCTCTTTTCTCTACTGGTTGTTGGACTTCCATACTTCAAGATTCGTGGTGGGGAAAGGCAACTCTCTGGACGATGGCACCACCACACCAGACAGAAATCTCCATTTCATTCTGGACTCTGATCTGCTCCCCACATCTGATCAGCTCGAGATGCAATGGGCTCTCCTCTTAAGTAGCGCTACATTAGCCCCATGCCCCTCCGTGTCTACTGTCGTTCTAAGAACTCAGCCTTCCCGTCATCGGGACGATTCTGGATTTTGTCTTGCTTCTCTTAAATGTACCCTCCACACGCTACAAGAGCCATTTCTAAGTTGAGGGTCTCACCCTCTTGGCTCCCTGCTTAAAGTCCCTTGTATGGGTTTCTCTATATCTGAGAGCAGGACTTCGTGGAGTGTGTTTTCTCAGAGCACACCTCTGGAGGTCGTTCCTCGTTTCTGCGGCTCCACTGTCCCACTGAGAATCTGTATTTGCATGCACTGCAAGGCGCTGCTGTGGAGCTTCGTGGTGCAACGGTTGTGTGCTCGGCCGCTGGCTGAACGCGGGCAGTTTGAAGCCAGGAGCTGTCCTCCCCCCCCCCCCCCCCCCGAGAAAGAAGTGGCAGCCTGTGTCTCTGAGGATGTACAGCTTCGGAAACCCTACAGGTGCTGGGGTGGTGGGTGGGGGAAGGGCTAATCTGTGCTACTGATTCTCTACAAGTGGGCATGGCCTAAAGAACACACAGCAACAACAGGCACTTCTGATCAAGCGGCCTCTTTGGTAAATAGTGCTGCCCAAGCCGAAGGGTAAGCTTCTCAGAGCGGCAAGCAAGGAGCTGCGTGATATTGCCCCGCCGATGCTCCCCAGACTCTATTGTTGGCCATTTCTCTGTCCTACAAACACAGTCCATCTGGTTGCTGTTCCCTCGTGTCCCACGTCTGCACCTTAGCACTGGCTAGTTCATCTGCTCCTCATCCTGCCTTCCCTGTTCACCTGGCAACAAACAACCTTCAAAGGCCATCAAAACACTGGGCAAGAAAAAAAAATCATAGAACACCTTTCAAACCTCCCTACTTTATGAAGTTTTCCGCAAACATTCACACTTAATCATTCCTCTTTGAAACACCTATAATCTGTGTTTTAGAACATGTTAGAAGTGTGTCTACTTACCTCTTCTCACTGCTGAGCTAATCACTACAGAGATACACTCTCCGAAGACAGGGACCACATTTTATTAGCTTCATGCTCCTGCCATTGGAAGGTGCTTGGCACAAATGCTATGTTCAATAAATATTGAACGAAGAGAGTGATTTGGGGATGCCATCATTTGCTGATCACCAAGTTAAACTTTTAAGAATGCAAATGTTTCTTTAACTCTAACAACTACTTTATGAGATGGTTATTATTCCCATTTTTCAGGTGAAGAACGATGGCGGCTCAGAAGGAACGGGATGAATATTCTTATCTACCTGATTCCCACACTGCCTTCTTCCGGACATCCATCCTTCCTCAAGCCCCGCCCCCTCACAATCAGCTATTTGTGTATTCGCCACAGGAAGCAGTCGTAATTTCCCTACTTGTATCCCAGAATGCCTTGTGTGACAAAAGCTTGTATGCAAAAAGTCTGTATGCATTCGATTTTAAAAAGCATGTTTTCAGGAACTGGAGATAAGGAACTGGGGTCCCCTTTCAATGTGTACGGGGCTTAGTTTTGGGGTGATGCGACTGTCTGAGAACTACAAGATAGAGACGGTCATGGCTACGTAAAACTGCCAGTGTACTGGTACTCCTGGACTGTTCACCTTAAAATGGTTCATTTTATGTGATGTGACATCCCCCCACACACACAAATTTTTAAAAAACAACAACAGAGACTTAGAAGAGAGTCTTGTGAGATTGAAAGCTTACTGTCTCCACACAAATATGTGTACATGCCTACACATCAGTGGGGTGAGGGGGGCAGAAAGTGGGGGGGGGGGACAGGGGAGCTATCTGAGCGATCTGGCCCGGGGACACACATAAAGGAGCTTGCTTTCATAATCAATGGTTTTTCAGCTTTCCGTCATCATCCACATTTAGTATGCAGATATTGTGGAGGTCTTATTCTAGTGGATGGCATTTCTTATAAATGTTAGCTGGAAGGGAACATATGAAAATTTACACTCCTAGTCTACTTCAGTAAATTTTTTAAACCTTTAAAAAAAAGGCTTGAAGGAGAGGAGATGGGTTAATTAGGGTGTGAGGTAGTATCGATGAAGAACACAGCTTTCCCCCGGATCCTGGATGCTTCCTCCCCCCAACTACCATGGTCCGAATTCTACCTTGCAGGGCTGGATAGGACAGAGGCTGTACACTGGTGCATATGAGGGTTGGAGGTACAGGGAATCCAGGGTGGATGATACCTTCAGGACCAAGGGTGTGAGGGACGATGCTGGGAGAGTGGAGGGTGAGTGGGTTGGAAAGGGGGAACTGATTACAAGGATCCACATGTGACCTCTTCCCTGGGAGAGGGACAGCAGAGAAGGGGGGAAGGGAGACTCCGGATAGGGCAAGATATGACAAAACAACGATGTATAAATTACCAAGGGCATATGAGGGAGGAGGGAATGGGGAGGGAGGGGGGAAAAAAAAAAGAGGACCTGATGCAAGGGGCTTAAGTGGAGAGCAAATGCCTTGAGAATGATTGGGGCAGGGAATGTATGGATGTGCTTTATACAATTGATGTATGTATATGTATGGATTGTGGTAAGAGTTGTATGAGTCCCTAATAAAATGTAAAAGAAGAAAAGAGAAAAAAATGATTAGGGCAAAGACTGTACAGATGTGCTTTATACAATTGATGTATGTATATGTATGAACTGTGAAAAGAATTGTATGAGCCCCAATAAATTGTTAAAAAAAAAAAGGCTTGATTTTGACTCAAGAGTAACATCATCTCCAGCTATTATGAAAAGTGAAGGAGAAATTGTTTTAAGTAAATATTCTGTTGGCTAATGGCTAATCACCTATTAACCTCTCACATAAATGTATCAGTCTTAAAATAAGTAGAATCCAATTAAATACATCTGTCAAGTTCTTCTGAAAATTACTTAAGACATTCTGTAATGATTTGAAATATATTTTAAGAGAGGACAGAGTCTCCGTTTCCATGATTATCAAGTATCTTACTATTAGTAAAGTATAAAAATTCTGACAAATAAAAACAAACTCACTGCCAAGTCAGCTCCAACTCATGGCGGCCCTGTAGGACCGGGTAGGCCCGTCCCTGTATGTTTCACAGACTGTAATTCTTTACAAAGGAAAAAGCCTCATCCTTGTCCCAAGGAGCAGCTGGTGGTTTCGAACTGTTGACCTAAGGGAATGCAGCCCAACCTGTAACCATTAGAGTGCTGACTGATTAGACAAAGGATAATGGAGAATTTACTCTTACAGCAACACCGCGTACAAAGCCGACTGAATAGTCCACTGCTAATAAGAACACTACATGAGGTAGCCTAAGTCTGAGTGGAAGCAGCCCTGGTGGTAGGGTGGGTTATATTTTGGGCTGCTAACCATAAGGTCAGCAGTTCGAATCCACCAGTTGCTCCCTAGGAGAAAGATGAGGCTTTCTCTCTAGTAAAGATTCTGAATTGCTGACAACCACAGGAGCAGCTTTACTTTGTCCTCTAGGGTTGTCAAGATGAGTCACAATGGACGGACCCAATGGCAGTGAGTTTGGAGTTCGGGAAGTCTGGATGGAAGCAGTTACCATTTTCAGGAAATAAACTCTTAAGCCTAGTTATTTTCCTGCCAAACGGAGAAGACAAAAGCTCTCCTGTTGAAGAAGCAAAAAACCAGCCAAGCAAACAAAACCCCCCAAACAATAATAACACCTTAATACATATTACAGGTAGCCTGTAAAGCCAAGGAAATAAAGATATTCATGTTACACCAGCACACCACTCTCTAGCTAGGTTAAAATATAAAATGCCTAACTGGGGGTAAAAAGACCACTGAATGTAAACATTAGACTCCTAGAGCTTGAACTTAAAAGATCATCTAATTCAATCCTATTTTACAGATGAGCAAGAGCCCAAAGAGATCAAGGGACTCACCCAAGGTCACGTGGCTAATCAGTGGCAGCATAAGACAGGGAAGAAGGGGAAATTAAAAAAAACTCAGAGTTACTCGTTCCAGACACTGTTAGGTGCTTAACACATAGAACATTACATACTATAATCCCCTGGACCACTTGGAGGGTAGGTAATATTTTCCCTATTTTACAGATGGAGGTCCTGAATATGGCTTAGACTGAGCAAACCAAGGGATTGAACTCATCTCTCTGTCTCCAGGTTCCAAAAGCAGGATCCTAGAGCACAGGCTCTTGACTCACCATCTCCAAAATTCTAGATGCTCACTGACGCAAAGACAAAGTAACTCATGAATTGGTTTGCTTACTGGCATCACCCCAAATCATTATGTTTGCTCAAAAGCAACTATGATAAACTAGAGGACATATGTAGGAAATCAACAAAAGAATGCTGATCCTAAAAACATTCAAGAATTATTTCCAGACTCCTTTACCTGTGTGTGAAGACCTATTACCTCCCCACAAAGTCGATCCACTCCTAAGCAAGGTGTGCAAACGATATGATTTTATCATGGGAAATAATTGGTCACATAAAGCAATTTTCTTAACCCAATACTCTATGACATTTAAAGACATATATCTATACACTTTTGTTTATTGTCTTATTAGGTGCTGTCAAGTCAAATTTTCACCTCATCGTGGCCCTGTGCAAGAGTATAGCCACTTCATAGGGTTTTCTAAACTGTAATCTTTGCCAGGTTGGATTTCTTTGTTTTGTTTTGTTTTAAACCCTGGGAGCCGATGTGAGTGGGTTTAAACTATCAAGCTTTCTGATATCAGCTCAAGTGATTGACCATTGCACAACACTGATGTCCTACTAAAAACAAATAAACAAACAAACTCAACCCCACTGATATTCAGTTGATTCCAAAACACACTGACTCTATAAGACAGGGTGGAACAGCTCCATTGCAGTCTAGCTTTATGAAAGCAGAGTGCCACATCTTTCTCCTGCAGAATGGGCTGGTGGATTCGAACTGCTGGCTTTCCAATTAGCAACCCAATATGCCAACACAAGGAGAAGAAAACCTGTCTCCCAATTCTGGCCTTGTGTACATAATTTAAGACAACATTAGAAGCCAAATAGCACAAATCCCATCTTAAGGACTATCAGCAAGGATCTGGAATGTAAGCAGTTTAAGTGCTTGGCTGCTGAGAAGCTGACTGCCCAAACCCACCAGCCACTCCATTTACTCGAGTAAGGATTGAAGGCCTTGGGAATTCTATGGGATCATGCTACTCCATGCCATAGGGCTGCTCTAAGTTGGAATCGACCAAGATGCAATGTTTTTCTTTTCTTCTTCTTCTTTTTTTAATCCTATATTAGGGGATTTCAAAATTTGAACCGATGACTGATTTATTTACGGTAGTACTGCCTACAACAAAATTTCAGCAAACTGAAAATATGTATGATCCCTTAAGGATGTAACAAGAGTGAATGTGCCTAAAATGCTGGTTAATTTATCTACTTTAAAAGAGAAGCAAAGGTGGTATGTGTAGATCTTGGTCCCTACTGATTCAGAGTGTTTGCATAAGTTTAGAGAGGTGGCTACGTGATAATCCCTGCCTTGGAAAAGCAGGGTGAGAGGGACCAGAAAGCAAATAATCTCAGTGCCATGTCCAAGATAAATGGCAATCAGGGTAAACACCCACCATGATGCTAACTGCTAGGTCTGTGGTTCAAACTCACTAGTTCCCTTGAGGGAGAAAGGTAGGACTGTGTGCTCCCATAAGGCGTCTCGGAAACCCAATATAGGGTCCCTCTGACTTGGAGTCCATTCCGGGGCATTGGGACTCAGGGCGTGCAAAGGGCAGTGTTACCAGTAGAGGTAGAAAGAGTCACTGGAGTACAGGAATGTACCAATGGACTGTGCCTGCGGAAGTCAGTAAGGCTGTCTGGACGTGGTGACACTCTAACTGGATTCCCAATAAGAATTCTGGGGGTCAAAAGAGAGGCAAGAGTGCATGTCCCTTTCTATTTCCGTCACTTTGCAGCAAGCTGAAAGACGACGGTTGTACAGCAGGGTAACGAGAACAGTCTGCCGTCACTGCGAGGAGGAGCTACAGTCTAGTGGAACCTTTCTTGCTGGTCATTCAGAAGTTGGTGACTAGCCAGCTCCAGACCGACTACCGTGGGATGAATTTGGTAGATAAAAATGGTTTCTATTATTGTCTACTGTGACATCAAAAATATTTTTAAAGGCGAAATTAAAAACAAATGTCAACCTAGGAAGATGAATAAAAAGTTACCCCTCCCTTTAGTCTCTTCTCCCCCCCCCCAAACAATAAGAATTTCAAAACACTCTCTTAAAGTAGAAAAGAGAAGAAAGCAAGGGGGGGGGAGGGGTGGAAAGAGCATGGCGTCCTTACAGATGATTCTTCCAGAGCAAAGCAAAGACAAGGAAGAGAAAAAGAGAACATGTGTATTACAACGTGTAGCACTGTAAGGCTGTGTCTGATGCTCTGGAGGCTTCAACAAGGGCTGTTCAGCCAAAAATCAATGGAAAAATCAGCATGATAACAGGGCATGAGTTGCCCTTTAATAGCCTTAAGACCCCCAAGGTTATGCATGTCCCTTTTATCTACACATTACTGGGACCCAAGGGGAGCCTCACTTCCCCTCCTTGAGTGCTGTGCCCTTCTGAATTTCTTACCTACTGCCTTAACCTTCCTTAGAAGGGCCACCTGGCCAGGAAGGAGGGTGTTTTAAAAAGGTTTTTAAAATCTTGTCTTCCTTTCTGCTTCATTCCTGAGCTTTGTAGGCATTTGTACTCCAATTCAACCTGCACTATCTATCTGAGACTCTTCCCACACGATGAAACCATGAGCAGCTTAGCAAGTATTACATGTTATACGGCTTCGCTAACATACATGGAAGTGACCGTGAAGAAAACCACAGGCACGTGCACGTGTGACATTTCTCCCCGCCCCCCCCTCCCCCAATATAAGTTGACTCGTGTATTTTCTTCCAAGACTGCATCTCAATATTTCTTCAATCACTTCCTCCCAATGTCTGTGGTTTGTTCAATTTATATTTCTACTTGGCATTTGGTGCAAACCCCCAAAGATAAGACGCATCTGTCCCTTTAGTCACAAATCTTGGCATTTCTACCTTAACGTCATCATGAGAAGCGATTGGTTGGAAATTACCTTGCTTATTAGCAGGGTTTCCTCTGAAGAAAGCATTTTATTTTCAAACTTTGGGCTGCGACCTGAGATGTACCAACGTGGCAGTGACATATCAAAGCGCAAGGAGGACGCATAAACACCCCCATCGGTCTGTGTGAGGGAAGAGAGAGCTAATTGGGAGTCAGCTTCCCTGTGATTATCAGCTTGTTTATGGGGAAGGAGGGCTCTTCGGAATGGCACTGTAAATTCATTCCTGATTAAGGCATGAAAACCAGAGCTGTTTCCCCAAGCTTCCCTAAAGCCACCCGCCCACCCTGCCCAGCCCATTTTGCTGAGTTCTAAAGGGTGGTGCACAGTTTTCAGAGAAGGACCGTGTTCATGCTTTGATTTTCTGCAGTTGAGAGGGAGAGGGGAGAGGGGGAGGGAGCGAAAATTAATCAGTTGCGCAAACCAGTTGTCAGATTTCACTTCCCTCATGGCAGAAAGCGCACATATTCATTGTCTGCTATAAGAATAAATTTTAGCAATTTTCCCCATGTCAATATGAATATTAGGCTGACCCAATTAATATGAAATGCTTCTAGGCTGCTGGAACAGACAGTGCTACAGAGAGAGCCATTTGCACAACCTGTTCACGATTATGGGCCATAAGGACACAAAGATGGCACGCACATTTGGGGACCATCTGAATCCTCGTAAGGCGAGGGGAGGGGAGGGGGGAGCGGCGTGGCGCTGGCCCCACTGCTGTGGGTCATGCTGTCCATCCGGAGCACTGGACATGGAACACAGCGACAAGAGCTGATCGTGTGCTTTAACCACCTTTTGGATCTCTGCTGCACCGTCTCTGTTGAGAGCCCCGCGAGCAGAGAGAGAGGAACTGCCTCTAACACGCCACCGGAGCCTTCCCGTAAACGTCTGAGAGCGGATTCCAACAAGAATTTAGTCTCGGAGCAGAAAGGGATACATTTAAAAACTATGTGCATTAACTATACTTTTCCCCATAGAATCCTCACTTGGCATGAATAATTTACCCACTCTTATGCTAATGGGATCATGAAAGTATCCCTGGGTCTTCAGTGCAGTATTCTCAGCTTTCAGTAATTACCCCACCCAGTGGGAATGACATGGCTTCTGCCTTCCACAGACGGCGAGTACCTGGCCAGTACAAAGGCCATGGCTGATGGTGGAAGAGCCCAGAGCTGGTCGGAGACACCCCTGTCGCCAAAGGAAGAGCAGGGACAGAAATAACTGGTCCTGGGAGGGCAGGCATTGGCTCAGCGGCAGGCAAAGGGGGTGGGGGTGGGGGGAGAAACCTCCATTGTCAAGTGTGTCTTTCCCTGACTCACAACCAAGGTTTTATGTCAGTAAAAATAGGCTTCTTTTTCTCTCACGATGTGAAGAAGACCTTCATTGATTGGAACAGTTGGAAGGAGGAAGGCTGTTAGCTTTAAAGCACATCTGCATTAATTATGTAATCAAAATTCAAACACAAAACAACAAACACTTATGTAGTGAAAAACCCTCTGCAGTTTGCCTGTTGGAGGGGGCAGGGTGGGGGGGAATTAAAAGAAAGAAAAAGAGAAGCAAGTACTAGAACTCACATGTGACCTCTGTCCACAAAACTGCGCTAGGTAGTTCACTGTGTAAAAATGATCAGGCTAAAACATCTGGGAAAGAAAGCTATGAAACAGCAGGGAACGTGGCTGGTTTATTGTTTATCTTTTGTTTATGAGGCAGTATTCAAGTTTAATTACGACTCTAAATTAAACTCCAACTGGCATCAAGAGACATCCCTTTACATGACTAAGTTAAAAAAAAAATCTAGAAATTCCAGCTCCAGGTTTTTCAAGTAAGTTGATACATATAGGAAGAAATTACTCAAAATTAACAGCAATTAAAGAAAGCTTTTAAGCATTTATGGGCACGATTACATGCTCCCAGATCATTTATTTATTAGAAGAGTTTAATTTTACTTCTAATGGTTCCTGCTCCAAAACGCCCTACGAAAATCAACAGAAATCATTTGAATGTTCACTGATAGCTAATGAATGGCATTCTTTTCCATGTTATTGGGGGGCTGGGGAGGGGATAGGACAATGGAACATAAATATTCCATATACACAGCTTCTTCTGTGGCATTGTTCAAGTATCAATTATATTCCCAGAGAAAACGTTTGATACAATTAGGAAGACAGGAAGGAAACGAAACGTCATTGCATTTTACCCTAACAGTAAGTGACCAGTTTGGGATGAACTTAGCTCTAGGAAAAATAAAAGTTAAAAGCAACTAGCAAAAGATTATGCCAGATGGCATCTGTCATATTGTATTTAGGGTTATTTTAAGAGAGTGCCGCCACGATGAAAACATTCCATCGACAGAGTTTTCCTAGACTGAACAAGAAACCCCAGTAGAGCATCTTCAGGATCCACAGAATATAGGGCTTAAGTTTTAAATCTATGCATGGAAATTACTTACGGGGGAGGGGGGTACTTTTTAACTATAGCACCCATGATAAGCCATAAGCCCCAATAGTATACTATTTTAGACACTCATTTCGCCCATCCACACTTAACTCAGTATCAGAGGGGTGTTTGTAGACTTCATCACCCTTATTACTAAAGAGCTGTGTAATAAATAAGTAAACACCGAGCTCTGGAATTCTAGCCTCAGTGTCTGGCCGTGGGAGGAGAACACCAGTGAAAGGGCTTGGTAGGTGACAATGGAGGGAAACTGAGTTGCCTGGTATGGCCCCGTGTCCTGAAAAGATCAGACGCAGGGAGGCTAGACAGTGAGCGAATTTAGGTTGAACTGGGTCTGGCAACAGTATGGTTAACGTGCGTGTCGGGTGCAGTGTGAGCTCAGCAGTTACTGGGCCAACTGTCTCGGTATTTCTGGGAATCCTGCCTATTCACAGCGCAGGGATTGTTCAATTGCTGCAAAATGTACAAAATGAATTTTACAAAAATGAATTGTAAGGAAGGCCCCATTACAACGATTTTACAGCAAAGATGTCAACATCAATTTTTCTTTCATGCATAGCTAATGATTAAAACGGCATATTCCATTTGCCTAAGACAATTTATTTCATATTGGCAAATCAAAATATTGAAACACAAAGTTATCTTTACCCTACCCTTTTTATTCATCGCTGCTGAACCCATACCATTGTTCAAACCAGGGGAAATAAAACAAACTTGGCACAAAATACTTAAAACAAAGGCTCATCAATATTCTCCAATTTGTCAACATCTCAATTACAGCACTGGAAAAAAATGTAAATTTCATGTGCTCTAAACACTGAGGGGTCTATTCTCCTGCCAATTCACATGCGTAACTCCCATCAGCGTTAATGGGAGTTACACAACCCCATCAATAATAATAATACTCTGTACATCTATTGTGCCTTTCATCGAGGGCTCTCAAAGTGCTCTATGAACCAGGGGGCTGCTTCCTCGTCTTTACTCTGGAAAAACACACAATGCAGTACAAAGCAGCCTTTGACTCAGCAGGTACAGAATCAGGGACCCCAAGGCTGCCTTATTATCGAGCCCCCTTTTACTGATGGGAAACCAGATACAAAGAGAACCAGTTACTCCTCCACCCACCTCAAGCCTGCACCCTAATGCTAGCACCCAGATTTCCTCCCTCACTTGAAGGTGACTCGCAAGGCACACCCCCTGCTTTGGCTGATCCTAGTAGCAGAACTCACAGGGAATGAAGAGTCTGGTTCATATTGATAGAGCTGACTGCCAGGTACGCGCTCTTTGAAAGATGCAGTGGAGTCAGATTTTACATTTTTACCAAGTTTATTTCTGATATTATTTTTAAATGTTGATTGCCACGCACCCCCCACCCCGGCCCCCATTCCTTTCAGTTTGCTGCACAAACATGAGAAGGAAACGATGACCTTTCACCTGTGTAACTGTAGCTCATTCACTATCAAGCCATAAAATGAGGCATTTTTTGGGTTCCAAAGTAAAGATTTGTATATAACCATTACAGCAAAATGTTCACGGGAATTATAAAGCAACATAAATGCATGTATTGTTTTATAGCATATGGCTATTAAAGTTTAATTTAAAATGTGTATGAAAACATTGTATTTAGTACAATTCCTCTCCATTTTTTCTGTTTATCATAATTTGTTTTGAAACTGAATCATTTTACAGTTTTCCATATGCCTGTTAAATTCTGAGTAAGCAAGAAAACTCTTTTCTAAACTCCAAACTTGGTTTGCAAGGGAACATTATAATGCATTTCAAACGAAGCACATGAGTTTTTCGCTCCTAGGTTTTCCATGACACACAACCTGAAGATTTAACCTAGGATAAGCACATGCGATTTCAGTCGATATCTCTGTTGACTTTGCCCTGGAGCAGATAATTAATCTTTCCCACAGAAAGCTACTTTGGACAATTCGGTGGGGCCAAATACCAGAATAACTGGGAGAAATGTTGAAAACTAATGTAGGCATGAGTGTGAGAAAATACACTTGTGTCTGGACTTTAAGATTTAGATTCCAAAACAAACCAACAAAAAAAGATGTACAGATTCCTCGATTAAAAACAAAACAAAGCCCAAAATGCCCACATCTATGTTTTTGGATCCACTCACGGAGGTAGTAAGGCAGATAAAGAAATTCTCCATGTCAAATCACTGTCCATTTTATAGGAATCATACCTCCTTTATAAAATTGTACTTCCCCTCCAACTGTAATACAGTAAGAGGTCTAACTTCCTAGTACTCGTTCACATAAGCTTCCATGTCGATTCTGTAATCCCATGGAGATCTGATTAAAGAACAAAATCCTGCAGGCATGAAAGCCTTCAACACTGGATAAGTGGGTGCAGCTACCCACAACAGAGAGGGTTGTACATATTGTTTCAACCCAGAGTGTCTATCCACCTCAGAGCCCTTTCACCTTCTGGACCAAAACTTTAGAAAAATAAAAACTCTTAACAAAATGATAAAACTTCATGCTTTGCCTGTTGCCGCCACTTATTCTCTGCCCCAAACCACAAGGTCTTCCTGTTCCCTCCTCCCCTTCCCTCTGGCCTTTCCCTGCTATCTCCCATGCCATAACTCAACTAACCCAACAGAACCAGTCAGTTTTAAATTTCAGTTGGGACCTTGGTGACCTGTTAATGAATCTACAGAGAGGCGAAAAACTCACAGTGTTGAGTTATGCCTGGTGTTGCTAGCTGACTTGGCGTCAGAAATGCTTGAAGCGTTAACGTAATTGCAAGAATGTGAAAAATGAAGCTCTGGACTCCTGAGCAAAGTGAAAGGTCAAAGCGAGCCTCCCATACAACAAGTCTCGGGAAGAGAGCCTCATTAGACCATTACGCTGCTTCTCCTGTTCCCCTCTTTTGCAAACTGGTTGGGGTATTTTGGTTTTTAGTAATAGGTGCGTTTCATCTTTTTCTTAAATCGTTATTTGCAGTGGGGAGGAGCGAGTGGCCGCCTAGCAAGTCTTCCAGATTTAGCCAGGCTAAGAAGTCCCCCATCACCAGGACTTGTAACCGAGTCATGGGGTTGCCGATCCATTGAAGCTATATGCATGTGATCTCCAATGTGTCCAATAGCTTTGCTTTCTCATGTGCAATCTAACCAGACTAATGAAAACAGACAGACAGCCTAAATGGATCCAATTCACAACTTCCTCCCTAATTTGCCCTCGGACAGCACCCATCTCTGTGATCTTTGCAAACTGCTAAAACCTAGATTCTGTACCTGTTTAAAGTCAGTGACATCCGAGAAAGGACATGTTCTAGACTCTAGAAGAACCCTAGAAATTCAAACCTCCTCCCGCCCCCCCCCCACCCGAAAGTTGGGGAAGTGAAAGAACCCAGCCTGCATCCGCCACCCTGTTTCGGAGAGCAGATATGGCCGCGGCTCGGGCGGTTAAATTGTCCCGGGCTTGGAAGCCTGTCGAATGTTTAAATATTGTGGTCGTAAACACAGTCATAATAGAGATGGAATAGACCTAGGAGATCAGACACCATCTAATGTAAAATATTAAAAAGTAAAATCTATACGCTTTCCTGGCCCGCATTCAATAATGTATCTCCCTTTAAATGATCGTTTTAGCCAGAGAAGAGTCCTCCTCCCAACAGATGACTGCCCTCTGTGCAGCAAGGTGAGCTGTCGATGGTAGAACGGGTTCTGAATTGCACGAGGCTTTCTTGCCATCTGCAGATGTTGGCCCCTTGCCCTCTGATGATTCTAATTTTTAGGATTTGTGACAAAAGTCACCATGTCAGCCGAATGGAAATGGGGATAAATAACATTCTAAGAAGTTCAAAGACCATTTTCCCACGATAAGATTCCACATAGAAGTTGTACCCTTCTCCTGGAGCTAATAAGAAGGGCTTATGCGTCTTATGGGTTTTTTAGGCACAGTGGCTTGGTTACAGAGGATTCTGACAGCTGTTATTACAGGCAAAATATCCAGTACTTGGTAAAATTCACATGACTGCATCCTAGCAGCAAAGCAGGTCTCCCGTTCTATTTACTTACATACACAGAGGCAAAGTGTAGATAACCAAATTTGTAAAAGAATTGGCAGAACGAATCAATTATTATTGCAATGTCTGCTTAAAGATTAGACAGCTCACTTGGAGTTGATTTTTTTTAAACAATGTGATTGATCAGAGGAAATCGTGTCTCCTTAAAGAAGAGCTGGTGCTGATGACGCCTCTTACCCTGCGATTCTTCCCTTTACACTAAAGATGCACTGATGACGACACGTTATTTTAGTCATGCGGACTCAACACAAGGAAAATGCTGGACCCTTTACCTTGTTCGCTGCTGTTGTCTCCACTTTGAGAAGCGTGGCCCCCACTGGAGGGCCCTGGGGTGCCTGCTGAGTGGGTGGAAGTTGCGTCATCATGGTCTCGCCAAGAGGAAGGATTCTGATGTCAGGACACCGAGAATTTGTCCAGAGCGACCAGTTCAGCCGTAAGTGAGGAGCCAAGAGGGCAGGGTCAGAAAGAAGGGGGGGGGAGTGCACGTGTTAGTATTGGTGGAACAAGGCAGAACCAGATGCCATGCTAGACTGCAGCATCTTTTCAGCAAGAGATACATTATTACATTTTGTATACATTATTACATTTCGTATAAGGAAAAATAGCAACGTTTTCTAGAAATCCAACAAACGCTTTTACTCTTCAGTCTTCAAAATGAAAAAAAAAATACATAGTCCCCATCACTTAGATACTAACATATTTCAGAACATTAACTAGCTACAACATCCAAGGACACTCTTCAAAAAAATAATAAAGTAAACATAGACTTGAGAATGTGCTGGGCAGTCCTTGAGGATTTCAGACGCATTGCCCTAACATACTCTCCAAATTATGACCACGTTGATTAAATAACCAACACACACACACACTATTAATCACTGCCTCAATACCTAAGAAGATGCTCATTTAGCTTTTAGTTTTTACAAACAGCAACCCAATAAATAAATAAAACAGTCGCAAACGACTAGCCTGCTGGTAAGCGGATAGAACTTTCACTCGTGCCTCATGGAAGCTTTGCGTGCACTGCGCAGTTCTTGTTCCTGGAAGGTCTCCTTGTTTCAGAATCGCAGCTCCTGCTACTTTGCTCAGTGTGTTCTTCTCCTGCTCCTCCTCCCCTTTCCTGAGCATTCCCAATACCCTGCTGTTGCTTAAAGGAAAACAGGAATTCTAATGTACAGGAAGGACTTTATCAGCGCCGCATGAAGGCAGGCAAGAGCTGGAATTTCCTCTGGCAGAAATGGAGAGCAGGAACAAACCGTGAGACAGGCCAGCCTTTAAGGGAGAGCGACATGCTGGTCACCTGTAAGTGACAACTCCTAGGAGACCCACAGACCCACTGGCAAGCAACTCGGTGGGTAGGTATGGGGGGAGGACAAAAGGGATAAGAGAAAAATTGCAAAGCTTCATGGATTTCTCAAAGTATGCCACTAATTCTTACAAGAATTGGTAAGTCAAGATACAGACAGACGGACAGACGGACAACATCTATACAAATGTCACGATCATCTCAAAGTCATCTTGCCATGTGTCCAGGGCACATATGGCCAGGGGTGGGCGGTAGCCAGGAGTCAGATTACATTTTCCCCACCATCAACTGGAGAAGTGCACCAACAGAACACAAACTTTCACCAAAAGAAAATCAAGAAACAGAGACAAAATGAGAAAGTATTCTTATTCGGGACAGCAACACCAATAACAAAACCTTGTTTTTCCCATTCTGTGAGCCTGCTGCAAACTGATTGTAAATGATTGCCTGGCATTTTTGATAGGCAAAATAAGCCCAAATTGTACAGATGAATAACATCCTTATCAAAGAATGCTCCTGGCACTGCCACCGGGCAAGCAGTTGATTCCCAGTGAAAACAAGGCGCAGAATTCCATAGCTGTACATACAGCACAGGTATGGATTCCTGAAATGCTTTCGAAAGCATATGAGGAAATGACGTTGTGCAGAATAAAATGAAAACCGAGGCTCTCTGCTGCCTGTATTCCGACAAAGCCAGGTCTGTGAGCGCCCTCTTTATCAACGTAAGAAACCTGTCTAATAGTTTCGAGTTGAAGGCAAGCAGAATACAGGGAAGGGGCTCTTCAGGCTCTGCCAGCCTCTTCTGTCAGCTGTCTGCCAGTGGCAGCAGAGAAAGAGCTAGAAGAATTACAAGCAAAAAGAAAGACGCCACAGCGTGCCACGAGGTTCGTCCTGCACACACACTGGCTAGCACTTTCTTCTAGAAAATGCAGTGACTGCAACACGGTCACCTAGGCTAAACTTTTCAGGGTACACAGCAAGCGCCATTAATTTTATGCACTGCGGGCTCTTTTATTAAGCCGGCAGCCGTAAAAGCTCCTTACCCCTCATGAAAATTACAATCATTAACCACTAACACCTCAACTATGTTTTAAAGCAAATGTCACCCAATAGCTATTATACAATCGTTCACATGAAGCTGGAACAAGCCTTTCTGTTTGGGCACTTGCAGGGCTCACGGAGGACTTCCTGCCACCGAAAACCCCGGTTTGCCTGTCACTCAGCCCTGTGCTGGGTTTTAAAGTCAGGCCGCATTAATGGATAATTCGGTGCATGTCTTCTGATAGTTTTCCAGAGGAGGGGCTTTCTAAAAAGGGGAGTTGGAGGGGGGGTGGTTGGGAAGGTAGCAAAGCATTACCTTAAAGGCAGCTGCTTCCTCCCAGTGAGTTGGGCCTTGGGTTTTCAGCCCAGCCTCTGTATTAGTACAAGTTTACTGGCTGACCTACACCTCCCTAACCGCTTTCCTCTTTTGGTGTTGTGAGTTTGTGTGGCGTTGAACTGCTCCATAACGCAGAGCTGCTGCTGTGCGTGGGGCCTTTTGGAAGGAGATTGCCAGGCCTGTCTTCATGGTTCCTCTCGTGGTTAGGAGTGCCTGTTGTGTGACTAGCAGTTGAGCGTACGCAGTTGGCAGGGGAGGGCAGAAGTGTTTGTGTCACTCAGGCGCCCCTCCCTTGTCCTCAAAAATGCTGCCTTACAAAAGTGTCATAGAACATTTATTTCCACGGAGGGCCCCAAGTTTTACGATCTGGTTTAAGAGACTGATTCACACTAAGGACTATCACATGTTGCCTATGGAATTTGAAGGAAGGATATATTCCTTCCCTGTGGGGTGTCAAGGCCCAGGAGTTATCACTGAAGTTGCCCAGATTCCGCTGCTGTACACGGCGACTGAGCATATGCAAGCAAATATGGATAATCTAGTCAGTAAAACACCCCCTTGGCCGTTAAATAAATAAATAAATATATATATATCCCCCAAGGACAGACAAAACATAACCCAATACTCAGAACATCGGCTTTTCCCTGAGATTAAAATATTTGTATCATACGGCGTTTCTTCTCCATTTATTTATTTATTTTTTCTTTCCCTAGATAGTTTCCAAGTTTACATCCTTCCAGAATAACTGCCTGGCTTTCTGCCAAATGAGATGCATAAGTTTCGTGAATCCGGAAGCCAGCGTGGCATAGGAACGCGTGTAAAAGTACATGACGTACGTAGAAAAATAAAGAGGCACGCTCTGTGTGTGCAGGTGTGTGGGTGAGTACTCAGCTACATGTACTCCACAGGGTCTGCCCTGCTCCCCAGCCCACAGCAAGCGGCCTGAAGACACCAGAGGGCAGGCAGTGAGCATGCTTCTATTCCCAGCGGCCTTCATAATTGGGAGTCCAATTCGGTGCTCTTCCGTAATTGCATTAAAAGAGCAGTGTTACCAGCAGAAAAGCAGGGAAGACCGAGCGGAGCACAACAGAGGGAGATGGAAAATAGCTACAAGAAGCTAGGTCTCCAGGGGCAGTGTTTTCTATTTGCTGGGCTACAGACTCACAGCTGATAATGCAAGTTGTAATTAATATAAAAGCAGGAGACAATATGGGAAGAGCTTGTAGGAGTGGGGCCACAGGAGATCACTCGGCTGCTCTCCTCTGTTTCTCATTTACACACAGCTTTCCCTAGAAAACACAATTCTGCCAGTGTTTTCTCCCTTGAAAGTTAAAAAAAATTGATTTAGCACCATCATTGAATTTTGCTAAATCTAGAAAAGAGCACAGAGAGGACGGGAGCCGCTAGGCGTAAAAAGCACATCCTCTGCTCGCCTCTTTTGTGGAAGTGGCCGGTAGGGTGGCAATTTTAGACGAGTGATGGCATTTCCGAGAGGGCACCTGCCTACAGGACAGCCCTTGATAAGTCCTGCAGAAATCAGTGGGTTATTTTCCCGGCTGAAACGGTTCCACGCTGCTGACGGTGCTTGCATGGGCAAAACGCTGTGTGGTCGGATGCATGACTGTAGGACTTACAAATAAATACAAAACCTGAGTAAGGACGTAAAGTGGGTAAGACTTCAAGGAGGCAAAAAAAAAAAAAAAAAAAAGGAGAAGGGGCGGGAGTAGGTGGTGAGAGAGACAAACCATACCACACTCAAACATTCAATCTAAAATCACCTAAAATTCATTTTAAATCCAAAACGAAAAAGGGGACTCAAGGGTATGTGGACGAGAAGAGAGGAAAGTGGACCGGGAACACGACTCCTGGAAACCACCTCCAACAAACGCAGCACATGACCTGAGGCGAGTGATGCCCTGCTTTCGCTGGTCCTGAGCACCTGGATCTCTACGCTATCAGAGAGAGAGTGAGTCCATGTCATTCCTAGGTCATTTCCAGTTCTTCTTCTTATTTCTCTTTGTTTGTTTGTTTGTTTGTTTAAATGCTTACAAAGAAGCATCAGCTCCTCTAGAGCCTACAAAACGAAAACATAACGTGTACACTTCAAGATAAAAATGAAATGTGAGCTTGCAAATCAGTAAAGTAATTCAGAATCGGTGCTTTTAGGTAGAGAGAAACAATAAGCACAAATAAAGATATTTTAATCCGCAAAGGAAGTATGCTACACTCATCTGACTTGCTATATGTAAGCAAGAAAAGCAGGATCTACTTATATCTTTGCACGCAATTAATATTAAGTCACCTTGTCCCTTTGGCTTCGTGGCGCTTTAGCTCCTAACTGACATTATGCTAACGTTAAAAACAGAGAGTGAGGGCTCCCGCCCTGAAGTCTTCAAGTCTATAAACGTTAGAAATGTTCATTGTGTGGTTTAAAAAAATTAAAAAGTTGGAATTCCTCCTTCATTATTCTAAAGTTGACATAAGAACTCAGGAGAACTATGTGTGCTTTCAGAGCATGGGCTCACTCCTTAAAAATGTAAATACAGCCGGGGTCTTTCCCTCATCTCCCCATTTCCATCCCTCGATCGAGCTCCTAGAAATAACATGGGAGCTCCTCCCAAGGAGGTGGCAAGTACCTTTTGGCAAATGATTTCTCCATTTAATGGAACAACTTTTAGAAAAGACAAATTTCTTCTTGTATCTTTGGTATCATACTATATTATAAAATGGGTCCTGTAAGTTTGAAATGTATGGTAACACCCCACAGGACATCTAGGCTAAAAAAAAAAAACCCTCCCAAAATAAACAAATTTTCATCTGGTGGTGAAAGCCTATGTGGCTGACAAGTCCACCTTTAACTTCATTCATCTCCATCACACTTACTCTGAAAATAGACTCCAAGGACATTGCCTGGATGATTTAAATAGTATAATTAGTCTTGATGGGACACTGACAAGAAGACTATCAACCACTAGAAACTAGGAAGTAGTACAATGAAAGAAAACCCACGCCCCAGCTCTGTCTCCAGGACACTGAGAGCTCAGAGGGGGCACTTGACTGGGGGGAGCCTCACAGATCTTGGGTAACACTAGATAACCTGAATAAGACTAGAACCTAAGACGCTATCTCATAAAATAAGTCAACCCTCTTACTAATAATATGACCAAATCTCATTATTTCCCCTTTGATAGTGTGTCACCTATACGTAGCATACTCTGCTGCCCACCTCTCCTTTATTTTTCTACACTTGATCTGAGCCAAAAGGCCGAGAAGCGATTGCTCCTTAATTTTTCTGAGAGAAATAGAATTTATCTATAAGTCCTTGGGCGCGTTCTCCATCGGGAACAAGGTTCTGGGAGTCTCTCCTCTAACCTAGCCCATTAAAAAAAACCAACCTATAGGTATAAATAAACTTGTGCATATTCAGATATGCAGAAGAAAATATCAGTATATCTTCATGTAACTTACAATTGTCAACATAGAAGTTAAAATAATTTTTTTTCTTAGAGGTGCTATCAGGGCTAATCAAGCTTAAGACACTTGTTATATTTGCTTTTCTGACCTAATTCTTTGAAGGAAAATAAAATGTAGGATTCTTAGGAGCATGAACCAGGAATAATACTCTAACTATGTATGCAAGGAAAGCAAATACAGCTTAGCTTGGAAAACACATTTCAACCAAATGTATCCCTCATCTCTTTTCTCTGAAGAGCAAATGACAGTTACGCGGATAGACAGTTTGGATATGATCTAGCACTTGTGAACACTATAGACTAGGGTGGTCAGCCCACATCGTTTTTAAGTCGAAACTAAAAAAAAAAAAAATTCAGTTTCTTTGCCTACTTAATTTAAACGTGATAAAGTTGAATGTCTGGGAAACAACATGAACTGCTATTTCTTTTCACCACCGTGTATTTGTCTCCCTAATATTTCAAGGACACTAGAGTAGCATCCCTTACCTATAACTATGACGTGTACAATGAGGGTATAAAATAAAATATATTGTAATACTAAAGTATTTGCATTCATTTTGAAGTTGAAGTTACAAAACACAAAAGAATTCTAATAGCTAGTGCTTCATTTAAAAAATGTTTTTGTTATCTCATTTCCAAACGTCTTTTCCTCATAATTCCCACCATGTAAGTATTAATAACAGATGAACAGACTCAGTATTGTCACTGAATATAAGGCATGGAAAATGAGACTTATGGTTGCCTTTTATAAGCAATACAGCTATGTCTTATATCAGGTTATTTATATAAAATTATGGAATGTGTAATTAGCACAACAAGTAATAGTGAGTATATACAATTTATTCTTAAGTCTGCCAATAATACGTGCTTTCAAGATGTTTATATCAATTGCTGTGATTCACTTCTATTTTCAAATTCTTTAATAAGAAAATCAAAAGCTATTTTGGTCCCTAATGCGTTGCTTCTGACGCACATCTCTCTGCTTTCTACTACACAGAATTACACACACTTATTCACTCCTCTCTATCTTTCATTCTCTCCCTCTTCCCCCTGCACCCTTCTTACACACACACACACACACACACACACACACAATGTAGCTTGATACCACTTAATAAGGATAGAGGTGTATATGTTTTGGGGGTGTCAAACAGCTGTCACAAACTGTCACCTCCACAAGAGAAACCTTGGCACGCAACAAATTAAACTACCCTTCTTTTTTAGCTGTCATTATTCATAGCCAATAAGTTGAAATGCTCTCAGCATTTCATGTGCAAATAAAACCACGAGGAAGCTCAGTAGATCAGAATAGTGGGCCAACAGAGAAAACAGAGAAAACTACAGGCTGTCTCGGTCCTTCTGAAGTGGCTCAGCATCACCCGTGCACCAGCGTTCACCAAATGAGATCCAGCCTGGGGCAATGTATTAAATATGCATATCAAAGCAAATGAAAAAATAAACCTGGAGATTCAAATTGGACACATTTACATGCTGAAAATGTTCCACTCAAGCCACTTTCCAGGTAGTGGTTCTGTAGTATTTTCACTTTTGTGTGTGTGGCTGAAGGGTAGGTGCTTGGGGGGCGGTGGGGGCTGGGGTGGGGGGAGCATGAGTTTTTTAAGAACCCGTTGAAGCATAAGCGCATTCACATTGCAAGAGGCGGCCTACCACAAAAACCATCAATATGAACGTGGCTCAGTCTCTCCAAGGTTTTCTCTCACCTCCTGCATAAAATACAAGTCTGTGGCAAGCCTCCCCAGTTCCCACTCGGTATGCTGGAGGAACAAATTATTGCTTCCTTTCAAAACAAATAGCAGGGGGCTGAAGTAAAAATGTTATAGTTCAGATCTCTAGGAAATAAAAGGCTTTAAATTATGACGCCCAATGAGGTGGCAAGCCCTCATGGGTTCAAAATAAATCAGTTGTCATATTCACTTGATCGGGGCCTGAACGGGGAGCAACAAATGTTACAGCGGACTCTTTCATCCAAGGATGATGCCTATTAAATTATTAATCCACTAACCTCTTAGATACAAATTCCTCCTTGAGTATATATTTAAATATTACAATACTCCTCGCATTGGCATTGTCTGCCAGCCAGTACTCGAAACAGCCTAGTTTATCTCTCTTCTGTATAAACACCAGCATGCTCTAGACCCATACATCCACTCAAGAAACAGTTGCCAAGAAATCTCTTCTAGAAAACCCGAATCGTTGAGAGCCCTGGAAATGCCAAGCTTCCCTGGCCGTAGACCGCTCTCATCCTACAAACCATGTAAGTAGAAGTCTTTCCCTTCCTCCCAAAAATGTCAATGCACATGACTTTAGAAACAAGAAATGACGAAAACAAACAAACCAACAGTCCCAGAAGCAAATACTTCAGAGAGAGAGAGAGAGAGTGTGTCAGGTCTCATGGACCGCAGGCACACCTCTTAATAGCCAGTTCAACCCATTAACTTTTTATAGCTGCTACTGCTGCCAGGAGTCCTGGTGGCACCGTGGTTAAGTACTGCTTGACTGTTAACGGAAAGGTCAGTGGTTAGAACCCACCAACAGCTACCCAGGAGAAAGAGGTGACAGACCATCTGCTTCCATACAGATTACAGCCTGGGGAATCCTGGGAGTTGGGGTGGTGGGGGGCAGTTCTACTCTTGCCTGCAGGGCCTCCATGTGCTGGTCTTGACTCCATTGAAAGGACTTGCAATGCGTTTGGTTTGGTTAACTGCAGCTGCATGCCCCTCTGGGGTTTTGCTTAATGCATTCAACATACAGAGAGAGTTGTTGTATGTTGTTGCATGTCCCAAAACAACAAATGAGTTATATATCCCAGAGTCTTCCCTCCAGGACAGAAGACACCAGTGAGGAGCTTTAACACCAAAGTAGTTATTGTGTGTCACAGCTGGCTATCCCAGAGCTTGAGTTTTGTCCTATCTTTTTAAACACCTGTGTTCCTAGACTGGTTTCCCATACAGCATTAAAGGTTAATGATTACACCGTATGGCTGCATCCTATCAAAACTTTTGGTGAGATGAGAGAAGAACCTCACAGAAGGTCCCTTCACTCTGCATCTCGACTCAGGTCGGCAATCTTGACATTTCAATTGACACCTCAACTCCGGAACACTCAGGCATCCGGGGTGAGAAGGACACAAACTTCCTTCCCGTCTCAATGCCTGTGTGACTCCACACCTGGTGTTAAATTAATATTTCAGTTCCAAAGTTTTTAGATGGTAGCCTGTGTCGTTTAGGTTTGAGTTCAACTGACTGCAGTATCTATAGAAATCTGTCCCCCACCCCCAGGCTGGAGCGCCTATAAATAAACTGTTCACACCCACTCTTTTTAACCTCACCACTCTTGCCTCTCCTACCAGCTGCAAGCTTTCTTCTCTTTGCTTCTTTTTCAAATTTTCAGTCTCACTACATATGTTTTTTTTTTCTTATGAGCATCAGACTCACTAGATCAGTTCCAAAATAGGATTGAAAACAGAGAGAATAGAGAAAAATCTCCTTTCCTGGCCTGGCACACAGTCATTCCTTAACTATACCCTTCATCCTCATTCACCAACTGTTAAAGTGTTAAAATTCAACCACTAACCTATGGTTACTCAATCATAACTCCCTCAGCTTTCTGTAATACATCGTTAATAATTGGTTCATCAAGGTTACTGTCTTCTATTATGAAGATGCTCCAGGCACTTGGCAATAAGTCCATATTCTGGCAATAAGTTTCCATACAGCAAAAGCCCGAGAATTGTAATGTGTTCACTCCTTCCTTTATTTCTAATGCAAGGCAAGATTGCCAGTAATTCTCAGGGTTGTCACCTCTGCGAGAGACTGGGAAATCAACCATCAGACCCCAGTTCTCTTTCCCTCAAGCCTTCTTCTCTCTCTACCATCCTGTCCCCTAGCTGAATTCTTTCCTCTTTCTACCCCCACGTCTGCACTGATTACAGCGTTGGGGGTGAGGGGTGGGGGGTAGATGGGTAGCAGTCATCACATCAAAGAGACAATTTGCTAACACTCAACATCACCCAAACCCAAACCAGGTAACTTTTCATAAAAAGAGCACAAACCACTGGGCCACCTCCCTGGTTTGTTATGCCTCCCAAAATAGATGTCACAAGTTTAAAAATAAGAAGAAGAATAAAATGGGGCTTGCCCAGTGGCCCTTAAAGGAGGCCAGAGCTCTCAGACTTACATGGTCAGCGAGGTTTGTGGAGGAGCCTGAAAGTTCCTCGTGGTCTGATTTGGAGCTGCCGTCCCTTTCATCGATGACCAGGTCGATGGGCATTTTCCCCTTCAAACAGCTAATGTACCGGTGGCAGAAGTTATCGCACAGTTCGTGGACCTAGGAGAGGGGTCACGGTGCAGGAGTCAGCTCCCATGGTGGTGGTGGTCGGGGTGGATGTATGGTTTCATTTTTAAAGGGGAAGAATGTCAGGTTGTAAGGTTAGGTTAGGGAAGACCTAGAATGTGATGTGTTCCAAACTAACTGTAATTAAGGGGCGTAATAGTTGAAGGCAAGGAAACAATAGAGCAATTGTTGCCGGAGATATTATTCTCCAGAGACTTCCCTGAGCAACAAGTCACCACGAAGAGAGTGAAAGAAACAGGGACTAGAAATAACTGGGCTCCGACTGGGGAGTCAGGGAGGAAAATCCGATTTGATAACATCAAAACACTACACACCGGAATGGGGACCAGCCTGAGCATTTGCGATTCAATAAGCCACAAGTTTTGTATGTTTCCAGGGGAAAGTGACTGAGCTGCCGAGCTACGTAAAGACACCCAGCGAGGACGATTTTTCCCTCAGCCTGCACCTAATGCAGGCTGGGGCCTAGGCTGAGCTAATAGAGACACAGCGGGCTGAGTGTCCTGTAACATAAATGGTTTGCTGCATTTCAAAACAATCCTGAAAGCCTGGGGGAGAAAAAGACGGGTGGGGTGGGGGCTACTTAAAAAAATGTCCAGGGCTGTCCTAATTCACCCTTCCTCTGAGGCCCTGGGTGGAGGAGCAACCTGAAGGAAGGACTGGCCGCTCAAAATCCCCCAGGTGCCCAAGACCTCTGTCTCCCAGGCTCTTTAAAAACATCCCAGGTCCCCTGGGAGAGGGACATGGCTAACTCGAAAAGGGGGTGTTCTTTCCTGCTTACCTTTTCTAACTCCAAAAGATGAAACCTTAGTACTTGTATGGCTTGGATCATCTGAAAGAAAAGTTTACAGGGTGGAGTTAGGGCACTGTGACTGGGGCGTCCACGATGAGGGACTGGGAGGGAAGTGGCTCCAGAACAGAAGCAGGCAGGTGGCCGGGCAAAACCCACACATCAAGAAATACTCAGCAAAACCAAGTGATTACAGATCATCTCTGCCTCATTGGCCACGGGGTTAGGAATCTGTCTCAACCCCAGCCTAAGCATTTAAACCCCCCCCCTCCTCTGCCTCCCATGTTTACTGGACTTTTGTCAGCACTGTTTCCAGGACCAGGCCCTCAGTCTCGGCCTCAGTCCTCTTTAAACGGTCTCCTCCCGCGACCTCAGGCCAAAAAAAAAAAAAAAAAAAGTGGCTTCATTGGAGAGAGGAGGCTTTTTAGAGCCTCACTCCCAGCAAAATCCGTGCTTACTAAAGAAGGACGTCCTCCAGATGAATGGTGAGGCAGGCCTTTGAAAGCGGATTTAAGTACTTTTAATATTGAAATCGTGCAAATTAGCAAAAGAATCGCACCTAAAAGTGGCCTGCGCTGGCCTGCCCCTCACCACCACCCCCCCTCGACCCGCCCCTGCACCCGGCCGGCGGTGACTTCCTTCGGGTTGGCGGCCCGGGGCTCGCCCCGCCAGCCCCCGCAAACCGAGGAAATCGCTCCGGTCTCCAGCAGCTTCGCTCGCCGGGCCGGGCCGAGACCCCAGCACCGTGCCCTGCCCCGGCGCGCCGGCCCCGCGCCCGGGCTCCTGCCTCCCCCCGGCCTCCCTCTCCCGCCCAGTCCCCCATCTCCCCTGGGGGCTGGAGGCTAATCCCTCCCTTTCTGTTGCCCTTGAGCTCCCAAGGGCCCTGGGCCTGAACTCCCAGGAGGTCGGGGAGAAAGAAGTGCCCACTTCGGGGTCGGGAGGGAGGCGAAAGCAAGGAACTGAGTGCCTTACCAAATTGTCCAGCTCTGGGTTGGAGGAAAAAAGTGGCTTTTCGGCGCGGACCTAAAAGAAGCGAGGACAGTCGGCATGAACTGCCAGCCCATTTAAGAGAAGCCAAGCCCTGCCCCGGACTGAACGGTGGCGTGTGCCTAGGGCTGGTGCAGCAGCCGCGGGGAGATGGTTTTGGGTAAAATAATGGACACCAGCGAGTGCCTTCAATTAGTGGGGTCGCCTGAGAAGGCGGCTGGGCCTTCTCGCCCTCGCCCCACGGGGTGGGGGTGAGGGCCTGTAACCGCTAAGCTGGTGGCAGCAACTCAGGGCCGTTCTTTGGGCCCCAAGGAGCCCCTTGCTCGGTTGTCCAGAGGTTGTGCACACACCCCACCCACCTCTGCGCCCAGTGCGGACCGACCGCAGGGACAGGCGCCCGTTTCCTCCCCTCCAGGGCACTCCCGGGTGTCCCGCAGCCCCTCTCCCCAATTCTCCTTCAAGTAGCTGCAGGGTGTGTGTGTGTGTGTGTGTGTGTGTGTGTGTGTGTGTGTGTGTGTGTGTGTGTGTGTGTGTGTGAAGGCCAAGCCCCAGATTAGGAGCAGGTCAACTTTAATTCGAGGGTCGAGCCCCTGTATTCCTGGCTTGGGGGTGGGGGGGGCGGGAACAAACACCCATATTTATCTCCGCTCCCAAGTCGCCTCCAGGCTCTGAGATGGGGGGAAGGCCAGGCGTGCTGGCTGGGCCTGAGCAAGAGATCGGGTGTCCCGGCCTTTTCCTCCTCCGGGAGGAGGAGTGAGGGGCTGAGGGCGGGTGAGCGGGTCGGGAAGGCTGGACCTGCTTGGCGAAGACTGCGATGTCCTCGTTGAAGGAGTCGGAGGAGCAGACGTCCCCGCCGGCCACTCCGGGTTCCCGGGGAGTGCAGGTCGCCAGCTCGCACTTCTCAAAGACCAGAGCTAACAGAGGAAACAACGGGTGCCTAACGGGCAGCGCCACGCAGAGACACACACACGGAGACGGGGTGCAGAGGGGAAGGAGCGAGAACTGTAATCAACAAGTTTGGCGGGTTTGGAGACCTTCTGTAACACCACAGGCACGCACCACCCGGACAACCCTGCCGCAGCCAGCCGAGCCTGGGCCAGAAACAGAAAGGAAAAGCGGCCTGGCCCGTTCCCTCGGGGCACCAGCCCCATGCGCTCTGGCCGCTGCAGCCCCCTGCCACGTTAGCCGGCCAAGCGAAGCCAGCCTTCGTGGGAACCGACCGAAACACCCGAGACGCCCGGGCAACCTGGAGCCCCGTCGTTAATCCAGACGGACGCCCCCCACGACCGAGGCCGAGGAGCCACCCCGGCGACCCAGCCCTGACCTCCGCCCCCTCCCCACGCCCCCACCCCCAACGCAAGGGAAACTGCCATGAAAACAAGAAATGGCTCTAACTTCGCGTTTTCATGAGAATTTCAAAGGAGGCCCAAGGCTTCACCTACATGCCCCCCTCCCGGGAGTGACAGTGCTCACGTCCCAGAGAATGCTCCCCCAAACTCTCCACCCCCTTGCCTCATAAACTTGTTTGCTCTGCTTCTAGTAAAGCAGGGTGCGAGGGCCAGCCCCATAGGAATGCTCGACTCCGAGCAGCTTCCTTGCAAAGCCCACAGTCCTCCCAGGGTTGCAGCAGACAAAAATACAGCCCGTGTCACAACTTGGGAGGGTGCGTGCGCCTTTGCCCTTTGTGTTCCTCCCGGCGCTTTAGCTGCGCTTCGGGATGCCGGCGGCCTCGGGCTCCGGCCTCAGTCGGCCTTTGCGGACCGCCCCCACCCCCTCTCCGCATCCCCGGACCGACCCGGGCGATACCCCGGGGGTCACCGCCCCACCGCCGGCCCTCCCCGGGTTCTCCCGGAATAATGAATTCTCGTAAACCGTCGTTCCCCTTGCTCCTTCCACCCCGCTGCACTTCAAGGTCTGCCCCTTTATTGACAGAGAACTAAGAAGTGGGTGATTCGGACTTCCTGGCCGGCAGAGGCAGCCCTGATCTCGGTTCCAGCAGCATTTAGTGACTCCCGGACCCCGGTCGGAAACCGGAGAGGGGAAGGCACATAGCTAGCTCCTCTTCGCAGGGAAACTTTCCCCTAGCCCAGGCCTCGCGAGGGGCCCTGCAAGGGCCAGCTCCGCGCCCCTCGGCCAGGAATCCTGCCCTTGGGGACGAGGCCCGGCACGTTCCCGAGGACCCAGCCACTCCGGGCTGCGGGGTCCAGAGGGAGCGGGCCGTGGGAGTGGAGGAAGCCCTAGCTTCCGGAGCTGCACTGAAGCCGCAGCCGAGCAGGCCCCCGTCCTGGCCCTTTCCTCGGACCAGAGGCTTCCCCCCACCAGCCCCGAGCAGAAATAAGTCCCCCGCAGCCCCCTCCCGTAGAAACACACACACTCGCCCTCACACTCCGACACAGAGCTGGGTCCGGGGAGGGGGGGTCGGTTTACCCATAGATCGCGTCCTTGTCCCGCTTCAAGGCGTCGTTGACAGCGGATCCCATGCTGGCGGGCATGACATTGGGGTGCGGGGCGTGCGCGCCGTAGTGCTGCGTGGCGTGGAGTGGCGGCCCGTGGTTCAGGTGGTGAACCGGAGGGATCGGCCGCGGCGCGTGAGGGTCTCCGTACATGGAAGCGGGCACCCCTACTCCGTCCATCCCGCCGTAGTGGGGTAGCTCATCGTACTGTCGGAACCCGGCGGGAGTCAGGGGCCGGAGAAGAGAGGAAGCCGCAGAGAGCCACGGAGCACCAAGAAAGAAAGAAAAATGCAAGGAGAAACGGGCAGAGAGAGAGAGAGAGAGTGGGATGGAGTCATGGAAAGGGGCAGAGATGGGTGGGGGGGGGTCCGGAGGCAGGGAGAGGGGGGGGACAGGAGAGAATTGGGTGCAAGAAAAGGGGAGAAGGAAGGGAAAGAAAATGAAAAAACAAAGTCAGAAGGGAGAAAAGTCCCAGCACGAGTTGAACACAGAAACCAAGGCAGCCACAACAACAGAGTTGCAAGTTGCGGGGGGCGGGAGTATTTTTACATTTCCAAGTGAAGGAGTGTGCGCCGAGAGCAGTCTGCAGACGCGGGAGAAGGGAAGCCGAGGCCGGGGACGCAGGGAGCGCAGGGAGGCCCCGCTCGGGCCGGCCGGAGGCAGCAGAACCGGAGCGAGCCGACCGAGGGAGAAGTGGCCCGGGTGTGCGGCCGAGGAAGCCCCGATCCCACCCCCAGCCCCCCTCCGCCTCCTGCAAAGGATCCAATAAATCAAAAGGCGAAATGAAACAAAATAAAGCGAAGCCCAACGCTAGCGATCGGGACGAGAACGCCCGCCGAGGACCCGGGGAGAGCGGGGCCAGAGCCTCCCCGGGGGCTGGGAGCGGAGGGTGGGGGGAATAATGTGAAAGTTACCAGAAACATTATTTAGCCGCGGCTTCCCTGCGTCCTGCTCAATCTCAGAGACCAAACAAGCGGCCCCGGCTAGTCTGGGCGGCGGCGCCGAGGCTGCGGCAGCGCGGCCCCGGCGGCGGCCCTGGCGGCGGCGGCTCCTCCGCGGCCCGTGCCCGCCCCGAGCCGCGAGAGCAGCGGCGGCAGCGGCGCGGCGGCGGCGGCAGCGGCGGCGGCAGGAGACCGGGGGACTCGCGCTGCTGGGGCAAATGCTGGAGCGAGGCGAAAGCGTGTAACAATTGCACACACACACACACACACACACGCACACACACCACTCACACGCACTCGCCGCCCGCCCGCTCGCACAGCGCTGGAACACGCGCGCACAGACACGCACACACGCACGCACACACACTCGCACACACGCAGCGGCACGGGGGGGAAAAAGAAGCCGATGAATAATTTTGCTGCTATTTTTTTTTAAATACTGGCCGCCATCACCCAGCAGCAGCGAGCAGCAGCGGCGGCAGCAGCGGCAGCGGCAGCAGCAGCGTTGGAGGGCGAGGAGGCAGCGGGACAGACCCCTCTGAGGAGAGGATTTATATCGAGGTAAGTGGTGGAGATTTAAACCTACCCTTTGCGCCATCAGTCTGCGCTCCAATAAACTCCTGGATGTGTCGTATATTTAATATCCCAGTCCGGATAAGAAAGTGATCTAGGTTGAAGATTCCTTTTTTTTTTTTCCAAACCAAGGAGAGTTCACCCAATTCTCCAATATGTTATGTTTAGGGAGAGAGGAGGAAAAAAAAAAGCCCAGACAAAACAACGAAGAGTTTTGGTATTTTTTTTTCTGTGATAATTTTTCTTCTTCTTCCTCCTCCTCCTGATCTTCCTCCTCCTCCTCCACCTCCTCCTCCTCCCCCCCTCCCCTCCTCCTCCTCTTCGGTTCTCCTTTCCCCCTCTTTTTCTTCTTTTGCCCTCAGTTGGAGAAAAAAAAAAAAGAAGAAAAAGAAGAAAAAAAAATTGTCAAGCCCCCGAACTGAAGGTTACGAGCGGCCCGTCAGCAGCCCACATGTAACCGAACTGTCGTGTTTCATGGCTTTTTGCCACTCCAGCTGTCAATCAAAGCCCGGAATGTCAAGGTAGTGAATGAATGATGGTTGATGATGATGAAGAGGAGGAATCTTTCCGACCCGTTTTTTTTTCTTCCAGTAAAACTCCGCGAGGGGTTCCTGCTTCTTTAATTTTTCCAATCCCCCTCCCCCCCTTATTTGGCTTTGCCCCGCGGTATCTATAATCTGATCCTCTCTTGCAAAAGTATTGTTCAAAGAAAGCAGGGGGGGTGGGAGTCACGAAAAAAAACGAATAGTTTGCAAAAATTGGACTTCCTCCCCCCCTTTCCTGGTAGGTATTTTGTCTCTCCCTCTCTCTCTTGCTCGCTCGCTCGCTCGCTCTCACTCGCGCTCGCTCTCTCGCGCTCGCTCGCTCTCGCTCTCTTTCTCTCGCTGGGAGATGAGTGAGTGTCAGTAGGTGTTGGCAGGTTGGCTGCTGCCTGGCTTATAGAAGAGCCTCAGTTTGGCGGCGCGGGTCGGCGGCGGGAGAGCGAAATGACGGAACCCGGAAGTCGTGGTGGCCATAGCCCGTCGTTCGGCGGAGACACATCCCGGGAGTGGGGAGCGGGAGCGGGAGCGAGGAGGAGCGCGCGGCGCGGAGCCTCTGATATGCAGCGAGTGCGATCCGACGGCCCCGGCCGGGGCGGGGGGCGGGAGGGGGAGGGGAGGCAGAGCCGAGCGGACCGGAGCAAATCAGCGAGCCTGCTCCTCCGCGGGGACGGCGCAGAGGGGAGGGGGGAGGAAGAGGAGTGTGTGTGCGTGCGTGCGTGTGTGTGTGTGTGTGTGTGTGTGTGTGCGCGCGTGTGCGCGCGCGCGCGAGCGGAGAGGGAGAATGAAGAGGACAGGGAGAGCGCAGAGAGGAAAACTGCAGAAAACCCCAGGGAAAGTACGGTACAGCCGCAGATCTTTTCAATTTGGGGAGAAAAACTGACTTCTGGTGCATTTTCCCATCAGTCCGGACTCCTGCCTAACTGGGGTGCGCTGGGGACGTTTGGCATGGCGCTCTCGCTTTTGTTCCTTTTAATTCCGCGCCCCCCTCCCCGCTCCTCCGGTCGAGGATTACCGCGCCCCAAGGCTTCCTGCTAACCCGCGGGGACCGCGGGCGCTGCAGACCGCGCCACCGCCGGGCTAGATGGCTTCAAAGTGGCCTTTCTTCCCGGTGCAGATCCAGGACCCTTGTCATAGCTTTTTTGTTTGTTTTTCCAGGACCAGAAGAGATCAGCTTAACTCAAAGCGCACGGGCTCAGGTTGTGCGGACAGGGGCCACCCCCGGGAGTCTTGGGGGGCCGCGGGCGGGGTCTGGGGGGGATAGTGCGGAGGCAGTCGTCTGAGGGGGCTGCTGGATTTCGGTGTCGCCCCGGGGTGTGTAGGTGTGTGCGGCTGGTGTGCGATTCCGAAAGGGGATTTCACTGCGAGCCGGTTAGCTCGGTTGAGAAAACCTGGGAGGGAGAGAGGAAGAGAGAGAGAGAAGATGCCCCGCGAGGAGGAGGAGGAGGGGGAGGAGGAGGAGTGGCCGGCGCTCCCGGCCCAGCTTTGTTGTGGTCGCCCGGGGTGCCGCGGCCGGGCCGAGGTATTGCCTGCTAATGGCCGTGTTAATGACTCCGGGACGTCGTCGCCCCGGCGGGAAGACGAGGCCCACTCCACAGGAACTTTTCCTAAAGGGAAAAGGCCCGTAGGGGGAACCAAGGGGACTGCTGGATCCTATTCGTGTGGAAACTAGTTCTGGCCGGTCTCTCGCCCAATCCCGGGCCGGAGCTGCGCCCAGCCTCACCTCCGCGCCGCCAGCTTCCCGGCGGTGGCGCGTCAATCACGCGGAGCCCGGAGCTGGGGGCGGAGCCACGGGCGCCCCGCGCGCGCCGCGCCGCAGCCCCCGCCACCCCCAGACTCCCGGCGTCCCGGCGCTGCGTGCGGGGCGCGCCCTCTCCCCGACTCTGGGTCACGGCCCCCTGCCCGAGACTGGAAAACAGCCGCTTTCCTCCCCAACTTTGAGCCGATTTGGGGAGCAGAAAGTAGCGTGTCCTCTTCGCGCGCCTTAGACCCAACTTCCCCGCGAGCAAAACGTGCAGGGAGAGAAACGGTCGCGTGTCTGCGTGAGAGACGCAAACCGAGCGAAGAGCCCGAAGTGGGGAGATGGTGGGGTTTTTATTGTCTCTCGCCTCGCCTTCTCTCTTCGCCGGAAACTTTCGGGCAGGACAAACTAGGTTTAGGTCGCAGCCCGCAGAGACTTCCAGCCGAGCCTGAGAAATTTGGCCCCGTTTTAAGAGGGCTGGGGAATGAGCTCCGGAGGTCAATAAAGCCCTCCAAAAATGATGAATGATTGAGCACCTGTGATGATGATAGTGATTACCAGAGCAATTAAACAGTTTGATTAAATGAGCCATCATAACAATGATGTCTGCGGGAAATCGGCCCTCACTTATAAAGAAAGATAGTGAGGAGGGGCTGGCAGAGGCGCGGGGACGTGGCGCGGAGGAGCCGGGCTGCGGGCGGCGAGGTATTTGCCCCGCGGCCGGAGCAGAGACGGCCAGGCGCGCAGGGCTTCGGGGCGCACAACCTACTTTCAGCCACTCCTGCGCCTGGCTCCGAGCCTGACAAAACCGACCGCAGAGTTGGAAACCTGAATGTCGGGGCGGGGGGTTGGTATTCCCTCCTCCACCACTTTTTTTTTTCAATTCCTAGAAGAACTCCAAGATTTAAAGCATCCTCATTTGTTGCTGATTTGCTCGCCGGCATATGTATTTTTTTATTTTAAAAGGTGAGTAAAAAAAGGAGAGGCGTTTGAAACAGGAAAAAAAAAAGAGGGAAAATTGGGTCTCTAGGATTTTCGTTTTACGCGTCAGTAATGCGGATTCACTTTAGCCGGGGCGGGAAGGCTGAGCGAAAAGCAGTCTAAGGTCACTACAGAGCCTTTTCCACTTTGCGGTGATCTTGATATTGTTAGGTCCAATTCTCCCGAGCTGCGGCGCTGGCTGAGAAGTTTATACTCGGCCTTTCAGTTCGTATCTTCCAATTGTTCTTCCCCCCCCCCCCAATTTACCGCATTTATTGTCCCCAGAAAGGGTTATTACTGTTTAAAATTCCCTGTTAAGCATGAGTCCATTATCTTTTTGATAGAAAATCCTGAATTTCCTTAATTAAACGCATCTTGGTCAAACTCAGCTTGGCGCTGAACCTGTGCATCCTTCTTTTACCAGTGGTTCTTCTTCGTCATCAGCCCCTTTTCTCCATGTAGTTAGACTGTGAAGCGAGTTTGCATTTCTACAACTTTCCTTTCCTTTCGGAAACCTCAGTCACGGTACCAAAATAAAACAGTTCTTCCGTGACAGTGCATCTGGGCTAAGACAATTCCGGCCGATTGATGGATTCTAGATCTCAAACAATACTTAAACCAATAATGGGTTGATTGGCTGGTGATAATCTAGAGTTTTATGATTCAAAAAAGGGGGGAAAGTCAAACTCTTATTTTCGCACTTTGGACTATGCAGAAGGTAATTTAACGTGACTTCCTTACTTTCTAATATTATGTAACTTCTTTTGCTTTTAATTTAATACAGCAAAGCAAAGGGCAGCAACGATCAGTCTAGGTGTGAGAGGGAGAGAGAAATAGGGAGTTTCACAGTATTGTCAAAGAAACCCATCATCTTCCACTCAAAAGACCCTTAGTTAAATGTGAGTATTAAAAGGACGGTCTTGCTGGAAGAAAGTCTTTGTCATTTTTAAATTGAGTAGCTGCCTTAGGGGAGAGCCCTGAATTACAAGCGACTCAAGAGTTTTTTTCCTTTACCCAGTTGTAGGTCATGCACGCGGCTGTTTAAAATAGCAATCCCAGTGCATTGGATTCTACACAAGATCAAGTTGGAGGCGATTCAGGGTGTCGGTTCTTGTTCAATCTGATGGAGTCAAAAGACTATTGCTTTTAATCAGGAACTTGCTGATGTTTTATTAATAGAGCTGGGCGAGGTGTAGCTAACATTGAAGACCATCCTGGGCTCCTCGCATCCTTGATGTTGCTGTGCAGTAGAAGGGACTGCAAAGAAGTGAGGTGCCCATACTTCCTGGTGGGTGCCCCATTCTCAGCCTGGGCACCCCCACTCAGGTTGTAGGCCCCTCTGCTCTCCCATCCTTGGGGTGAAGGGAAAATAGGTGGGGCAGACCCCGGGGACAGGCGAGAGATGGGGGTCACAGAAGGCGGCACACACCTCCGTCAACAGTCAGCTCCTTTTGCCTAGGCTGGAAATGGTTTTAACAGGCGGTAAAATTTCATCTTGCGGTGTCAAATTGGGGTCATTTTGGGGTTAGAGCTCTCAGTGTCCGAGAGGAGCTGTCCAGCTGCGTGGGGACTCATTAACTGCAAAAGATCTGTTTCAGTAAAAACAATTCAAAGACAATCAGAGGGCTAAAGACCCTCTACAAATCGCATTTTACAAGTGCCCCAGAACAAATATGGATGCTGAAGCCTATTCCTGGAGAATCCCAAATGGGCTACTTAGCTCTGGAGTGGGGGTGGGGACATTGAATAAGAAAAAATTTTTTTTAAAGAGGTGAAAGGGAGGGGACCAAAGGGGGGGGGTAGGGGTGAATGGAAGCGGGACTCAGTCCTCTCAAATTTAAGAGTCTGTTTTTAATCACCTCTTTCTTATTGAAGCATCCCCAAGACTCCTGAGAATTGCTTCTTTTCTCTTTTGCTTTTGCTTTTTCTGTTCCAACATGAACTGCTATTATAGGTAACACTGAAGATTTAAAAATAAAATTATCCCAGGATAATTCCTTAATTTAAAGAGCGATGGCTCTACGGAGGGTATTTAATTTGAAATGAGCATTTATGAACCTAGATTCATTTTAGGTCATTTTGCCCAGCCTTCTTAAGGAGCCGGTGTGCCTGTTTCTATTCAGCTGCTGCTGCTGCTGCTGCTGCTGCTGCTGCTGCTGCTGCTTGTAAGTTACAGATCCCCAGCACAGATAACTACATCCTCAAAATGGTGAGGCCCTCCCGGTTGATCTGTGTATTAAAACCGCTGATTTAAATTGTTTTTGTCTTCTTAGCATCTGGACAACGATGCTCTGCTAGAGAAGTAAATAAATCCAACCTTAATCTTGTTTCTAACTTGAGTTAGGAATGTTTTTGAGTTGGAGTATTTTGAATCAAGCCAGGGTTTTTGTTTTATCCCCTTGACTGTCAGGTACATTTTCCCTCATGGGGATTCTGCTTACTGGCTTGAAGAAAACTGGGTTTTCACTTGGATTTGAACAGATTCCTTTAGGTAGCAGAAAAATTGATGCTTTAAAATCAGATGCTAGATGAATGGTGATGCTAGGGGTTTTAGGATGAAAATAAAATGGATACTATAGGGTATTTCTGAAAGAAGTTTTCCTTCTTATACTGCTGAACTTCAAAATGGTGATACACATTGTATTTGTCACGGGGCGCTGTCCCTGCTAGCAGCTCTGCTCTTCTGTGGAGCCAGCACCTTTCTCTGGGTGCCGAGCTGCACACTGCAGTTTTGTAGTTCTGTGCTCTGCCCCAGGCTCCCTGGGCTATTTCTAAATTGTTGTCCAAGGAGTCTGGTTGCAGCCTGGGACAAAGGCAGAAGCCTCTCTTCTGCTTCAGACCTGGCGAATGACAGTTGGAATTTTTGATATATATTTTATTTGACGCTTCCAATACCGTGTTTACCTCTGCCTCCCCAACCCCCTTATAGCCAGCCATCTATTACTTTTAAAACATCTCTTCTCTATAAACCTTGGCTCATCCTGGTGAACTGTTCGTGACCTTCCAAGCAGCTCAGAAAGTTGGTGTAGGAAGAATTTCACTCCCTTTCTTACCTGTAAACTGCTTCACTTTCTTCCTAGTGGTCATCACTGGCATTCAGGGGACCGTTTTTTTCCCCCGTTTGTTGGCTTGTTGGCTGGGTTGTTGCTGGGGCTGGGGTAGGCGACGGGGGGTGGGGGGTGGGGGGATCCTTTCCTCCCTTACTCCTTCCACAATATGTTTTTTTCTCTCCCCAATGAATAGCAATAACTTACGCCCCCCCCCTACATAAAGTTGTGGCTTAAACAGGAGGGGGGTAAAATTCGTTGTATTTTTCTCCCCACCTTCTCTTGTTTGTAATTTTCCAAAATTCAGCTACTTCTCTGCCACGGAGAAGGAAAAAAATTCAATAAGTAGCCCTCTAGCGCTATCTGGCGGGGCTCCAAAGGCGACGTGCGCTCCCTCCCTTTCCGTGTACTCTCTCGTCCTTCCTCTCTCTTCCTCTCTGCTTCTGTTTCTCTCTTGTCTTCGGCAACCTCGAGCCTGTAGACTCCTTTCTTTCGTCGTTCCCTGCTGCCCTTCTAGCTCCACCACCACGGCCCACTCAGATAGCTCGGAACGCGCTGGCCGGAGGCTGGCTGACCACCCTGGGAACTAGGTGCCGCCCCAGACAGAGAGGGAGCTCTTCAGGGCTCCCGTTCTTAGCACAACTTGGGGCGCACGCAGGCCCTTTGCCTTTGATCACCACCTTCCTGGGACTTAACGCGCTGTCTCAGTCCCCGAGTTTAAGCTGACCTTGGTTCCGAGGAACTTAGAAATCCCCTTAAGAAGTTCGGAGAAAACCAGCCTGCGGCTGGAATTCCAGGCAAGGGGAGCCCCGCTGAGTTTAGGTCGCCAGGCCGAGTCTCAGCGCGAGCTTTGGGGTTGCATCGGGCGGGCTTCGCGGGGGTTGGGACCGCCCTGCGCGGCGCTTGCCTTTCCACGGAAAGCGGTGATGGAGCCCCGCACGCCTCTGTCCCATCGCTAGATCACCACAGGCTGCCCGAGGGTCGGTCAGAGGTTTTTCTTCTTTAAAACTAGTTTTAATTTCCTCTTCAGTTCGGAGAGGAGTGGGGAAGAAAAGGGGGAAGTGGGAAAGCTCGCTGGAAAACCCCCAGGGCAAAACGCTGGCGCCTTACCAGCCAGAGATGGCAGAAGCAGGCTCGCCCAAGAATGCCCTACTCAGGAGCATCTTTCCTGATTTCTCCCAGAGGTTCCCCATACTATTTGTAGATTAAAAATTTTAAATTCACTTTAGAGCAATGGTTTATAAACCCTCACCCGTGCATGTGCGTGCTTCGGGTGAGGAGGGGGGCGCAGAGGGGATTGGGCGTAAGAGATTAGACCTAGACTGGGTGTTTTAGATTGGATTGGCAAGGGACTGGATATAGATTCAAATTCTCAGTCTGTCTCTATACACTCACTCACACTGAAAAAGGAAGAAGTCTCCTTTGAACAAATCTGTTCCTTGAAGCAAAGGAAAGGTTATGGGACAGGGAGGGTTAACTTCAGTCAACTTTATAACCGCCTTTTCTAAAATTCAGTTGTGACCTTGCAGGTCAAGTGAAAACCACATTTCCAACACAAGCCTAGTGACGACTGGAGGTGAGGAGACCTCAGCCTGCCATGTCTGGAACAACCAGACAAAGATGCCTTCCCACTTCGGACCTCTTCCTCCACCCCAGACACTCCCCAAAATAGAATAGAAAAGAGGAGGGGGTCGTGAGAGATGGCACAAACATAGGTTCTGTTCCCCAAGAATTGCCTTCCCCATCCCCACCATGGCGGGAGGAAGCACAATTCGGTTGTAATTAATTGAAGACGGTTATTAGGTCATCATTAGCCAAGATGCAAATGATTGCAGTCCATTTCCCCTTAAAATTGACCAGCCCCAGAGTGATAGATCGATTTAGAGTATAAAAATGATGTATCAAAACATCAATGTCGATTATTTGAAATATTGTAGTCGAATTTTTTTATTGCTTCATCGGTTAAGTGTCTGAAAGTGCAGTGTTCAAACATATATTTATGTTGTCAATACTGTCAGAACTGTCAGCTTTACTATACGGGATTTGTACTACATTTCCAATTTGCTCATTTACATAAAATGCCCACCCTAGGATTTCCCCCACCCCACCCATCTTCCTTTTACCTCCCAACGCTGGAAAAGCCGTGTCATTTTCTTCAAAGGCTTCAGCTATCGCATTGCTTATGCTCAAGTGTGCACTACTCTTTTTGTCAATTTTTCCATAGTGGATTGCAATTTGTTTTTTTTAACCATTTCTAACTTTCAAATGGGACTATCTCCATTCTTCCTTCTCCGCTCCACGTTCCCAACCTCTTCTCTGAAAATAGGTTAAAGGGCTTAGAAATACTTGGGTTGAATAAGGAAAATGGAAAAACCGGACTTCACAGGCCCTCCTTGGCCGCCTCTTGTACAAGCTCCGCGGGGCCGGCGTTCTCACTCGCTCCAGAGCCCATCATCCAATTACCTGAAAGATTGAAGTCCCAGGGAAAATGAATTTGGAAATATAAATACCCTTTCCTTTCTTTTTACTTAAAAGCCGTGATAGGAGAGAAAGAAATAATACATATAAATGATCGGCACGTTTTACCTTTAAAAGCTTTTGAACTCAATCGAAAGACACAAGTTGGAAGCTGAATTGACAGTTTTAATTCTACCCATTTTCACCTGGCATGTCAGATCAGAGGCAATCACTTATTTTATGGGGGGTGGATGAGAAAGTCAGATGGTGTGGATCCACTGAAGTCTCTATTTTAAAAATCACAAGAGAAGTTAAAGTCGTATTGAAACGCAAATATCCTTACCTCCCACTCTGTCTATCCTAAATGGAATTGTATACCTTCACATTGGCTTAATTTCATTCTCCCCCTCCCCTTCCAGGATTCCCCCCAAAGTCTGATAGGAAAAACAGGGCCACTTCTGGACTCGTTGCCAGGATGTGTTTTAATTTCTCTGCCACTTGAGCATTTTGTGTGACCGTTTTCAGGCACTGAACTTTACTGGAACGTGAAGAGATGCTGTACATTCACAGGTAGCTTGGCTTTCTTTAGACAGTCAATCCTAATATATATGTATATATATTTAATTACAAATACAAAGAAAACTAAGAAACTTTCCCATATCCATTCTTCCCCTTAAACAAAAGTGTGAAGCCAAAGAAAGTATGTGTTCCTGTGCAGGTCTATAAACATCTCCTTGGTCTGTGATTGTGTGTTACCTCCCTCCTGCCGCACACTCGAAGGCAGAGGCATCCAGGGATGGCCCCCAGAGAGCTATGTTTACTTAGGTGTTTTTTTTAATCTCTCCGCCATGTATGACAAGTGTTACTTCAAGAAATTCATCAGCCTCTACAGATACTTCCCGTTTTGCTTTAATGATCTGCAGAAGAGAACTGCCATCACGTTCTCACATCGCAAGGTGTTGCAGGGACGCAGCGAGTGGGGCGAGTGGCTGAAGCGCTTAATTACCGAGGGGGAGGGAGGGGCTGCTGGCGACAGCGGAGCGCTGGCCTGGGGTGCGGTGACGACTGTCGTTGGCTGGGCTTTTCACCTGGAGACCGCTGCGAAGTCGCTTCACTCCGAATATTTGGAAAAGGTACGGTTGTCTTTTTTTTTTTTTTTGCCTTTGGCGAGAAGTGATAGCCTAGTGTAACAATTAGCTCAGACAATAAAAATAATTGGAAAATTAGTCGGAATTTCTGAGTTTTTAATTACGTTTAATTTTGTGCTAAGCCGTAAAATTACGAATGCCCCTCAATTAAACACTCTCCTCTTGTAAAGCGTTTAACAATTATTCCTTAATCAGTCTGAATGTGAGTCACAAATGATGCTTTTCCACATCAAAGGGACGTCCTTCGACGTTACCTTTTAGTCATAAGAGGATTAATGCCTATAATTAGAGGGATAAATATGTGCATAAATATATCTCATTCTCTGCGTTAAAACGCGCGCGCACGCGCACACATACACAACAACAACAAAAAGTCCAACACTCCACTCTGAGACCCGGCCAACTCTGGTGGGGTAAAGGCTTTTAACCATCCGCCTTTGCTCAACATCCCTTGGCACCAAGAAGCACGCACCCCTGAAGGGACACACGCGCCCGCGGGTCCCACGTACGCTCGGGTCGGGGAGAGGTGGGCATCCCGGGCGGCGTGCTCCGAGAACAATACCCCACTGCGCTCTTCCTGCGGGTCCACTTGCCCGGAAAATCAGGGTCTCGGTCCTACGCCGAAGCTCCAGGTTGACTTTTCAGGCTCCAAATAAAAATTGCGCATGACCTTTTAAAACTCCTGTGTGAATATCTCATTTACCTAATGACTTTATGTCACCTAAGAAGAAGGTCAATTTCCTCTTAGCCTTTTCCCTTTTCGGCCCCGCTGCTGCAGTAAGCATTCTTCCCTAATCAATGGTGGCTGGAATAATCAATTCCCATTTTTATGATGGCTGACAAACTCAATCTCGGGGCGGGGTGTCAGCGCGCCAGGGCTCGCTCTGGCCGCCTGGACGGAGGTCTCTGCGGGTACGCCCAGCTCCGCCCCGCGCCCAGGGAAGCTGTTCTGCCTTCCGTCGAGTTCAGAGACCTTGGCAAACTTCCCTGCCCCCACCGCCGGCGTGACTTCGGAGTTGTCACTAATCCGAACCTGATATTCAGCAGAGCTCCTCCAGTCAGCGACAAGGCTCCCCGCTGCTGCCGGGCCTCCCGCCCCGCCCCGCCTCTGCGTGTTTTCATTTCGAAGTTAGTTTACCGGCTGGGATTACCCTGGCCCAAAGACATTTTCTCATTTTCTCTCTCTCTCTCTCTCTCTCTCTCTCTCTCTCTCTCTCTCTCTCTCTCTCTCTCTCTCTCTCTCTCTCTCTCTCTCTCTCTCTCTCTCTCTCTCTCTCTCTCTCTCTCTCTCTCTCTCTCTCTCTCTCTCTCTCTCTCTCTCTCTCTCTCTCTCTCTCTCTCTCTCTCTCTCTCTCTCTCTCTCTCTCTCTCTTTCCCATATCTCTCTCTCTCTTTCCCATATCTCTCTCTCTCTCTTTCCCATATCTCTCTCTCTCTCTCTCTCCCTCTCTCTCTTTCTCTCTCTCTCTCTTTCCCATCTCTCTCTTTCTCTCTCTCTCCCTCCCATCTCTCTCCCTCCCTCCCTCCCATCTCTCTCTCTCTCTCTTCCCTCCCTTACCCCCCCCCCTCTCATTTATTTCAAATTTTGGCTACACCAGCCTGGATCTTTCTGCTCTTTCACGATATCTGAGTCCCAACTAACTTTTCAGCAACAAAGCCACAAACGGAAGCTCAAGAGTGGGTGGAGTCAATGGGAATTGAAGTTGACTGGAAGATTCTTTCCTTCCCCTTCCTTTTTCCTTTCATCATCCAGTCTCCTTTTCTCACCTTCCTCATCTTCCTCCGCACCCTGCCCTCCACCAATAGCCCCCAGTCCCCAACCAGATTCAGTGCCATCCAGTCAAGGTTGAACTGGCTCTGTGGGTTTCAGATAATGTAACTTACATCCTTTTTCCGCTGGTGGTTTCGAACTGCTGACCCTTTGGTCAGCAACCAACGCTAGTGCAAACACTAAGCCACTAAACCCAAAAAGTAAGCAAAACTACTGGCATAGAGAGTGACCCTATAGGACAGGGTAGAACTGCCTCTGTGGGTTTCACACACTCGAGACGGTAACTTTTTACTGGAGTAGAAAACCCTATCTTTCTCCTGGAGCTAGTGGTGGCTTCTCCTGCGGACTTGAGTTAGCAGCCTCACGTGTAACCACTACACCATCAGCCAGCCAAACAACATCACCTCCATCTTCAGTTCCCCAGTCCTTCTCCAGTCTAGGAAATTCTTAGGGAATATTACTTGGTCATGGAGAAGTTGAAAGGGGACCCCGCAGCATCATAGTTAAGCACTGAATTGCAAACCTACAGTTACCAATTCCGAACCCACCTGGCCAGTCTGCAGTACAATGGACCTGGCGCTCTGCTCCATAAAGATTACAGCCCAAAAAACCCTTTGGAGGCAGTTCTTGTCTGTCAATCACCAAAGACTGAGTGTGGATTCCAACTCCTTGACTCTCTAGGGTTTCCCAGGTGGTAAAACTTTACCTGAGCAGGGCAGCTGCTGGGTTCAAACTGCCTCCAGGGCTCAGAATTCTCATCTCACTGCCACTGAATCATTGATTCAATGACTCAATGCCATTGAGTTTATTCAATGATTCAATGAATCAATGGCAATGATTCAATGCTGTTGACTTGATTCAATGCCATGAGAGTTGATTCCAACTCACAGTGACCCGATAGGACAGAGTAGAGCTGCCCCTGTGGGTTTCTGAGGCTGTAAATCTTGATGGGAGTGGCGAATCTCATCTTTCTGTCCCTCTAAGCCATGTGATTAGCAGCCAGATTCAGAACCAGCTAGGTTACCAGGACATTCTGTCAACAACTCCTAAAAAACAACAGAGAAATTGAAATTTTCTTGCCCTCTAGCTGTGAAGTAAATTTACCATTCTTTCTCTTTGGAAGACCTCAATATCAGTCCCTTGCTCGTCTTAATTTGTCCTAAAGTGGAGATTGGCTTTTACTTGTTCACTGAACCTACGTGAGGGGGAGAAGTCCTGGTACCCGTTCACCACTGATCTCTCCCATTTCCTTCCCTTCATTCCACCCGGTGGAGTCATAATGGGACTGTGCTTAAAGCTCTGGACTGCTGATCAGAAAGGTGAGCTAACAGCTTCAGAAGCCCTATGGGGCACCTCTCTGTTCTACAAGCTTGTTATGAGTCAGAGTTGATTAGATGACAGTGGGGTTTGTTCAGTTTCATGGAGCAATTCACCCCAAATCTCATTTTCATTCACTAGCCAAGTACTATGCCAAGAAAGTTGGATGACAGCTACCTACCTTGCCAACTGACTGCAAGAGATCTATATTTGTGCCCATTTAAAGTGAAGGTGATCTTCAGAAAGAATCAAATGATATCATTAATATCACAAATAAAATTTTGCTGAAGTTCATTTTTAAAAAAAAGTTGCACAAGACCACATGGAAGAAGCACACCAGCCTATGTGATCATGAGGTGTCGACAGAATCAGGCAACCAGCAACAGAAGACCCCAAATAAGCAAGCAAACATATTGTTGAGAATGAGGGGGGTTGGAGCAGAGACCCCAAACCCATCTGTAGACAATTTGACATTCCCTCACAGAAGGGTCACAAGGAAGGGATGAGTCAACCATGGTGAAGCACAGCACTGATGAAACACAGTATTCCTCTGGTTCCATGAGGTTTCTTCACTCCCCACTATTATGACCCCAATCTTGCCTTTCCCTGTGTGCTAGGCCGGAGGATGTACACAAGTACAGATAAGAGCTCAGGACACGTGGAATCCAGGTCAGATAAATCCCTTAGGAACAGAAATGAGAGTGGCAATACCAGGAGGGTAGGGGGGAAGGTGGGGAGAGGAGGGTGGGAAGAAAACACAGGGGAAGGGAGACAGTAGTTGGTGTAAGATATGAAAATAATAATACTTTATAATTAATCAAGGGGTCATGAGGGCGGGAGGGGAGGGGTAAAAAGAGGATCTGACACCAAGGGCTCAAATAGAAAGTAAATATTTTGAAAACAATGATGGCAACATATGTACAAATATGCTTGATACAATTGATTGTTATGAGAGCTGTAAGAGCCTCCAATAAAACTACCTTAAATAAAAGAGAGAAGCGAAGCAAGCAGAGGAGGGACCGCAGCACCACCAAGGAGTGGAGTGTGCATCCCTGCTCTGATTACCCAGGAGAATACTGAGGCCAAGACACACCCAGTCCTCCAAGGAATAGTGGGTTCACAGATGTTGAGTGGAGACAAAGGCCTTCTATAGCCGACAGAGAAAGCCCTGGATTCAGACTTCTAGTCTTCTGAACTGTGAGACAATAGATTTGTTAGTTCTAGCCACCACTTTGGTGCTTCTGTTCCCGCAGTGCTAGATAACCAAGACACCAAGGTTATGAAGATATACTCCTATTGGGGTAGTTACATAATCACATGTCAACTTGAGGCTATTATGAGTGAAGAGGTGGAGTCTAGCCTGTCAATCAGGCCATAGCCAATGATGTCTCTGTTTGGGCGCGGCCTTCTCAGAAGGATTCTGGGAACTTCTTTTTCTCCCTGGAGGAGGACCACACGCTTTCTCTTTCTGCTTCACATTCCTATTGACACACCACATGGAGCCTTGCTGATGGCTGCCAGAGCCCTGGAGATGCTTCCACTGCCACCGCACCCACAGGATCTTCCACCCACTGGCCTGTGATGTTCCTGCATTCAGCATCATTGCATGTGCTGCAGGAGTCTGAAGAGGGATTCCTGGGCTAATATCGGACTTATGGACTTGATCTGGACTGGGTTGGGATGTTTTCTTAATATATAATTACTCTTTGATGTAAAGCTGTTTCCTATACATAAAAAATTAAAATTAAATTTTAAAAAATTGTACCAATACATGGGTAGGGAACTGCTAGAAATTTAATTTCTGATGTCAGATGGATTTTGGCTGAAAGCAGAGACTACCAGAAAGATGGTTACCTGTGTATTATTGAGTATGCAAAGGTATTCAACTGTGTGGATCATCAGAAATCACGGAGAACCTTTTGAAGAATGGGAATTCCGGAACATTTCCTGTGCGCAGTGCAACCTGTACATAGACTACGAGGCAATTGTCCAAACACATGGCACCTGCACTGGAGGAAACCTCACTACCAAGCTTTGAGATGCAGGTGATACCTTGCTTGCTGTGAGCCAAGAAGACATCGAGCGCTTACTGATGAAGAGCAGACTGCCGCCTCCTCCAGGGATTGCCCCTCCATATCAAAGATACAAACCCCACAACTCCTCTAACAAACGATATCACAATCAATGGGCAAGACCTTCTCATTTTACTTGGCCACACATTCAATGGAAATCAAATGACATGTTGCATTGGGCACATGTGTTGCAAACACCTCTTTAACGTGTTCAAACACAAAGATGTCGCTTTGAGGGCTAATGCAGCGCTGATCCAGCTTCCTCATATGCATCTGAAAGCCAGACAATGAATAAGGAAGGCCAGAAAAGGATTGATGCGTCTGAGTTATGGTGTTGGCAAATAATGTTCGATATGCCATTGACTGTCAGAAGAACAAACCAATCTGTTTTGGCAGAAGTACAGCCAGAACGGGCGTTAGAAATGAGAAGGGTGAGATTTACTCTCAGGACCTTCAGACCTGTTATGAGGAGAGACCTGTCCCTGGAGAAGGGCATCATGCTTGGTAAAGTATAAACACCAAACCAACACAAGCCCAGAGCTATCGGGTCATTACACACTGATAGCATCCCTATAGGACAGATTAGAACTGTGCTCCATGGATTTCCCATACCATAAATGTTTACAGTACTAGACAGCCTCGTTGTCCACCTGTCAACCTTAGGGTTAGCAGCCCAGCAGATAAAACCACTGTGACATAAAGGGTCTGTTGGTAAAGTAGAGGGTTTGTGACAAAAAGAAACAGCTTCAATAGTGAGCTATAGTTGAATTGCCCCCTGGAGATTCCAAGACTAAGGGCAGGAGCGGAAAACCTTGCCTTTCTCCAGTGGAGCCGCTGGCGGTTTCAAACTGCTGGCCTTGCAGTTAGCAGTGCAATGCCTAATCACTATGGCGCCAGGGTGCCTATAAAGCTGCTTATTAAATGATATAAAGCATCCTGCTTAGCTAGCATTCATGGATAGGAGAAGGACTTCTAGTGGAAAAGATTTCCTGAAACCCGGGTTTTTGGAGATTTCTTACAACAAATCAACACCTCAATATTATATTGACCAGCTAGTTAAAATTGAGCCAAGAGCTTTCCTCCAAATGGTCCCTTAGGCTTGCCTTACCTAGTTTGATGGCCTTTAAAATGATCATAAATTTCCCCCATTTCTTAACTCATAAGAAACCATTACTCAGTGGTAGATATTGGGACAGGACTTCAAACCTTTCCACACAGTCAAAACCAATGATGTAACGCCTCCTCCTGTTAGCTCCTAATCAAGTTTTTAAAAATTATTATTTTTCAAGGCATTTGTGTTAGCCTAGGTACTTTCGAGAAACAAATCCACAGAAACTGATGTATAGGAGAGAGTTTTATATAAAGGATAAGTGCACATCAAGAAAACATCCCAACCCAGTGCTGCCCAAGCCCACGAGTCCAACATAACCCATTAAGCCATATGTCCAACCCCAGTCCACAAAGTCCTCCTCCATCTCACAAAACACACACTATGATGCTGACTGCAGGAGGAAAACCCAGTCAGTGAATATGTAAGCATCTCAGTGCTGGCAGGGGTCTCCACATGGCTGCTCCAGCACCCAGGGCTGCATTGGGGTAGGTCCATGTGGCTTCTCCTCGGGCATGTCTTGCAGGAAGTGAGCCTTGCCAGCAGGGAACTGCTAAGGCAGCTGCACCCTGGTCCGACCATCAGAAAGCAAGAGACCCGAGAACTAGAAAGGCGAGGCTCACTGAACCATTTATCCCTCCACCCTTCAATTAACCCCACATGTGTTTATCGGCCAGGTTGGCCCAATAAACTAACTACCTCAGCATTTGAGTTCAAGGTGGGGTCTACCAGTGGAGGACATTCACGGCTCATCCACAGCCGCCTCCTAATTGCTCATTATAATAAAAACCAAGCCACAGATCCCCTTTACCTGAAATTGAGGTTACAATTTTTGCCTTGGGCCTAACGATACAGGAATTGTGTCTACCAAGAGGAGGTGAAGAACATGCCAGGTTTAGGATCTAACCTAGGACTTGCCTGGGACAAGTTCCTGATGTTATCATTTCCTTTCTTGCTTCGTACAAGGAAATATATTTTCAATTCTAGGTGAATTAGATTCTGGCTTTAAATGGGCATCGGAAGAAGGAAGACCAGTCCCTAAATCAGAGCTGTAACACACTGGCTTTTAGATTCGTTCAGTGTTTTCCACTAGTAACTTATAGACTTTCTGGGACCACACTTGCTTGCAGGTCAGGGAGATTTGTGCCTACAAGGAAGAGTGCTCCATGATGAAGAGTCTTGAGAGACACTGATCTCTAGATGACAGAGAAGCAGACAGATTTGGGATGATACCATTGACCTTAGATAATTACCACAGTCTTTCCTCTTAAAACAAATTTAATTCTCCCACAAGTAATTAACAACCTCTGACTACGCACCCTATTTGAATTCCCCTTCCCTTATCTTAAGGGCCCTTTGAGGGGTATTGAAGAATGTGTTTAATACTAATTTTTTGTTTGTTTCATTTCATTTAAATGGCTTGCGTTCTGTTCACTTTCCCAGACTCTCATGCAACACATGGAGCACAATTGGATCTAAACTGTCCCAACACATGAAATAAGAACATCTAATCACTAGTTTATTTTTCTCCCACTTACCATCCCCGCCCTCCTGGACTACTGTGTTAGTCTGGGGACTTTAGAGAAACAAATCCACAGAAACTCATGTATAAAAGCGAGTTTTATATAAAGGGTAAGTGCACATCAAGAAAACATCTCAGTCCAGTGCTGCCCAAGCCCACGAGCCCAACATTAACCCATTAACCCATATGTCCAACACCAATCCACAAAGTGTTCCTCCATCTCATAAAACACACACAATGATGCCGACTGCAGGAGGAAAGCCCAGTCAGTGAGCAGGTAAGCATTTCAGCGCTGGCAGGGGTCTCCACACGGCTGCTCCAGCACCCAGGGCTGCATCGGGGTGGGTCCACGCAGCTTCTCCTCGGGAATGTCTTCCGGAAGTGAGCCTTGCCAACAGGGAACTGGTTAAGGCAGGTGCACACTGGTCCGACCATCAGAAAGCAAGAGACCCGAGAACTAGAAAGGCGGCGAGGTTCACTGAGCCATTTATCCCTCTGCCCTTCAATTAACCCCACAGGTGTTTATCGGCCAGGTTGGCACAATAAACTAATACCGTCCAGGTTGGCACAATAAACTAACTGCCTCGACTACTCTTTGGGAAAGAAGGCTTCTTTAATTTGCTTACTTTGCAAAGCATGTCACAAAAAGTTCTGAAAAATAATCATAATGCTATTGTTTCTCCTTAACTGTCTATCACAGGTTATTCCCATGAGTGTCCCATTCAGGGTCATAAATCAAGATGACTTGTGGGATACAAACTATTAGTGGACAAGGAGGAGCCATCGACATCACTGGGCTTTTAGAGAGGCCAAGCCTCTGGCAAGCTGGTGCTCCACGGGGAAAAGCAGCTCATCCAGGCAACTTCAGAGAAGAGGATGACATTGCCACTCCTAAAGTGGCTTCTACATCTGGAAAGACATAAAGGACCTTGAGGTCTGAGGAATGACAAAAGTCAGAGCTCTGGAGGCTGATGGGAAAGAGGTAGATCCTGGTTCCATCCTGGGCTGCATGTAATCTTAAGGAAGTCACTTACACTCTTGGGACTCCATAACCTGGTGCATGCAAGCAGGATGACAATACTTGAGATGACAGGATTTCCTGTGTGGCCCTGCCAGATCCAGTCTTGGCCTTCTGCACCCTGATTTGTGCCCCTGGAAGCTGGGATGGCTGGTTTGAGAATGCTCTCTTGGCCCTTGGCTTCCTGTTGGGTTTGGTCAGAGTTTGGTGAGTGAGTCTCCAGTATTGATCCCCAGGGTCTCCTGGGGCTGGTTGCAGCTGCACCAGCTCTGATCAAGTAGCTCTCTTGGGGTGCCATTGCTAACATTGAACACATATTTTTAAGATAGTGCATTAGCAAGCTCCCCTCAGATTACCCAGTTTGATATACCATCTGGGTTCTTCTGGCCACTGATTGATACACCTTGCCAACCTGTTTGGAGGATTACCATGAAAGGAGATCATATATGTCAAGTACATAGCATAATCCCTCAGATCAAAAGCTTAATAAATGGAACTTTTCATTACATTTCCAATTATCCAACACAATCCCCTCATTTTACATATGAGGAAGTAGAGGTCCAAAGAGGTTAAGGTACACATTCAGAATCTAATTAATTAGAGCTAGTAACAGCTTGGGGTGGGTGGGTGGGTGGGGGAACAAATTCCTAGACTGCCCACTCTCAGTTCACTGGTCTTCCAATCATATTGAGCAAGAGAGCTGGGAGAGGAGGGAGGTTTTTTTTAAAAAATAGATGCTGGGAACAAAGGGTTAGACAAGCTAGAGGCTCAGCTTCAGGAAGTAGTAATAAGCATCCCACCATGTTGCACTGGATTTGTCTCTGCTGAATTCTTCCTGAAATAATGTATGCTATTGCATTTTGGAATCTAGTGATTCACTTAGGGTAGTTATGTAACAGAGGGCGCAATGTATAATTAACAGGCTAAAAGCAAATTCATGAGCACATAATTGGAAGATTTACCACTTTAGAGTTTACCAAGAGGCCCAATACTGTTTCTACACTATAGGGCACACCAGAATTCATTTCCAAAAAAAGAATGATTCTTGGATTTGAAATTTTAAGTGTGAGTTTTATAACTTAGAATGTTCTATTGTGCTTTGAATACATATAGAAGCAGAACAACAAATCTTGACCAACAGAAATTGTGCAATTTGATAATACTAAGAAGGAGGTAAGAATTATTCAGTCATTAAATCCTGCTTGCCATGTCTATCTAACCAGTAAGTCTGACCTTTTGAATGATTTTGAGGTTCCATCCCCCCTTGTCTCTACCACTCTATACTGAACCTTCTAGTATGATCCCTTTCTGAGCAGTTGGTAATGGTAATCCAGCAACATCGAGTTCTTTTAGTCTCAGGGTTGTAGAGGCTGAGGCTCACCTCGTTCATTAATCCACTGGACCAATTGTTTCCATGAGTCTTTTTTCCCCCTCACTCTTCTCTACACCAGATGAAGAGAGACCAATGGTCACACCTTCGATGGTCACTCATAAGTGTTCAAAACCCCAGTTACTACTCATCAAAGTAGGATTTAGAACATTCTTTGTGGACTATGTTATCCATGGACCTTGATATCACCAATATATAGCCAATATCAACAACTCATTCTGTGAGGCAGACTAGCGCAGGGCTAAAAGATGTCCATTAACGCATACCCAGAGAGCCAAGCACCGGAACAAGGAGTGGCGCTCTGCACATGCTCAGAGGCTCAGGTTTCCCGCCGGTAGGCATGGGTGGGCACTAAACCTGGATTGGCCCACCTAGGCCAGGTGAATTCAATTCAGCCAACGGGGTCGATCAGGGGTCGTCCACCATGCCTCCCCGTGGAATCCTTGAAAAGGCAGGAGCCTAGAGTCCAGAGAGTGAACTTTGTCTGCCTGACGCTGAGCAGCTCCCCCAGCTGCATGGTCGGGAGGAATCCTATGGGTGCCGTGTAAACCTGAAACTTCTTAGAACTCTCATCAAACTCACCCGGATCATGAACCAGGCTTCAGCATGAATTCTTTCTCGCGCCGGGCCAAGGACCAAGGTGCAACTCTAGCTCCAGAGAGATCTAACAATTCGTTGTAAGTGTTAGTTTTAGCTAAGAAGTTTCATAGTTTTGCCCATTATATATTCAACTATATTAAAAAATATCTTTGCAGCATAGATAAATATTTATGTAGAAATATTCTCTGACAAATCTATTGTGTGAGTCCAGGTAGACTAGAGAAGTGAATTCAGAGACACTCATATGTGTATAAGGAAGAGCATTACATAAAAGAGTAATTGTATATTGAGAAAGGATCCTAGCCCAGTTCAGACCAAGTCCATATGTCTGATAGTCCATATGTCTGATACCAGTCTGTAAATTCCTCTGCAGACTCTAGCAGCCATGCAATGATGTCCAATGCAGGGAGATCACAGGCCAGTGGGTGGAAAGTCTTGTGGATCCAGTCGCAGTAGAAGCATCTCAGCACTGGCGTGAGTCTCCACATGGCTCCTCCAGCTCCAGGGCTCTGGCTGCCATCAAGCATAGCTCCATGTGGCATGTTAACAGGAATATCTCGCAGGGAAAGAGTGTATCTGGCCTCCAGTGAGCTGTTTATCTCCTTCGTGCCTCCAAATGAGGTCATCAAGCTGCGACCTGATTGACAGGCTAGACTCCACCCCTTCTCAAGTTGACAGGAGATTATATATTCATGGTATAGACCCATTTCCCCTTTCCATACTCATTCAGTCTGCATCATTAGTCATGCATCTACTCATAGATCACTGCTATTGCAGGCATGTATATATATTAGTATTTTTCTCTGTTGTCTATAGCTGTTGTACTCCTCTCAGTTTTTTTGGTTTTTTTTGCCTTTATCATTCTTTGCTGATGTCTTAGGTGGGGTTCTTTACAGAAGCAAAACCAGTGAAGCTTAAATATGTAGAAAGGTTTATAACAAGGAGATAGTTGTGCAGTTGTGAGGCAGGCAAGTTCCAAATCTATGGGTTAGATGATTCTTGTCGCTGAGGAATTGATGAACCCAACATTGGCAGGTCAGACAAGAGAACTTTTGGCTAAAGAAGTGAAAGAATCTAAGATCAAGAGGCAAGATGGTCTGCTGCCAGTGTGGTAAGATTGGCAAGTATTAAGGCAGGCCACTGGCTCAAATCCAAAGAATTGTTGATCAACAAGTTCGAGGCAGGATCCAGACCCAGCAAAAGCAAGCTAAGGTTTCGACAGATTCTACTTATGGTGGAATCAAGCCACACCCTCAAGGAGACCTCATTTGAGGTGTTACGACCTCTTACCTGTCAAACCACCGAGAATCCCAATCCAGTCTAATTGACATAAATCTTGACGATCACAATTCCTCTCTTATTTTAATCCCTTCCCTGTCACCTAAGTCAACATATGGAGCCCCAAACCATGACCTTTTGTCATCCTTGAAGACTGCAACTGAGCTGACCACCATGGCTCCATTTTAAGACAAACAACTAAGAAGTCTGTCAGGTGAACACTAACAATTCACTCTGAGGTAGTTAGCTTATTGCGCCAACCTGGTCGATAAGAACATGTGGGGTTAATTGAAGGGCAGAGGGATAAATGGTTCAGTGAGCCTCGCCTTTCTAGTTCTCGGGTCTCTTGCTTTCTGATGGTCGGACCAGGGTGCTGCTACCTTAGCCAGTTCCCTGCTGGCAAGGCTCACTTCCTGCAAGACATCCCTGAGGAGAAGCCACATGGACCTACCCGGATGCAGCCCTGGGTGCTGGAGCAGCCGTGTGAAGACCCCTTCCAGCGCTGAGATGCTTACACATTCACTGACTCGGCTTTCCTCCTGCAGTCAGCATCATAGTGTGTGTTTTGTGAGATGGAGGAGGACTTTGTGGATTGGTGTCGGACATAAGGGTTAATGGGTAATGTGGGACTTGTGGGCTTGGGCAGCACTGGGTTGGTATATTTCTTAATGCGCACTTAACCTTTATATACAACTCTCTCATACATGAGTGTCTGTGGATTTGTTTCTCTAAAGTACCCAGGCTAACGCACACCTCTTAGAACAATCACACGTTTGAGATCACGGTGGCAGCTTTGATCTGAGGACAAAGTTAAGAAGGCAGGCAGGAAGAATAGAAAAGGACGATAGAAAAGGAATAGAAACAAGAAAAATGGAGGAAGTGGGATAAGTGATATTACATTGAGGGCATTATAATCAATAGCATGAAACAAGATGTGTAACATTAACGAGTGGGAAGGTGACTTGCTCTCTAAACCTCACCTAATTTTTAATAAAAAGCTACAAAAAAATTCCCACTTCGATTTAATCACTCAAACAAATATTTACTGAGAGGATAGTATTATCCAGGCTCTCTAATGGAGGCGACATATATTGTTACTAGTACTCCAGTTCATGTATGTACGAGTTTCTTCCAAATGAAACATGTTTAAACATTCTCTGTAATCCAATAGATGGCTGCAGACAAATTCTCTCAGTACCACATATGTCTTAGCCTCCTAGGATGCCTTCAGCTAAAAGACCAATCAGAGCTGAATTCTCTGAGGGCATCTACGAAGCCAGCTCCATTCAAGACAGAGAAGTCAAGACAGACATTTATGGTGACTGTTATTTGGGATTCCAAAGGAGTAATCTTTTATTTTTTATTAAAAGCACATTTTATTGGGGTCTCTTACACATCTTATAACAATCCATACATCAATTGTATCAAGCATATTTGTAAAATGTTGCCATCACTTTATTCTAAACATTTACTTTCTATTGAACCCTTGGTATCAGTTCCTCTTTTTTCCCTCCCTCCCACCACTGGTGACCCCTGGATAAATTATAAATTATTATTATTTTAATATGTTACACTGACAGCTGTCTCCCTTCCCTTCTGGCTTCTGCTGTTTGGCCCCCTGAAGTGGGTGGTGGTGGTGGTAATGCTGGTGATCAATTCCCCCTCCAAAGGAGTAATCATTTTTTTAAAAAAGTAATTTTATTGGGGGCTCATACAGCTCTTATCACAATCCATATATCCATCCATTCTGTCACGCACATTTTTACATTTGTTGCCCTCATCATTTTCTGAAGGAGTACTCTTGTGTGTGTGTTTGGTGTATTATCTTTTTTGTTGTTGTTAAATCATTTTATTGGGGCTTGTACAACTCTTATCACAATCCATCCATCCATCCATTGTGTCAAGTACTTTTCTACATTTGTTGCCATTATCATTCTCAAAACATTTGCTTTCTACTTGAGCCCTTGGTATCAGCTCCTCATTTCCACACCCACCCCTCCTTCCCACCTCACTCCTCCCCATGAACCCTTGATAATTTATAAATTATTATTATTATTTTGTCATATCTTATACCATCCGATGTCTCCCTTTACTCACTTCTCCGCTGTCTATCCCCCCAGGAAGGAGGTTATATGTAGATCCTTGTACTCTGCTCCCCATTTCTTCCTCACCTTCTCTCCACCCTCCTGGTATCACCACTCTCATCTGGTCCTGAGGAGTCCCTCTGTCCTGGATTACCTGTGTTTCCGGTTCCCATCTGTACCAATGCACATCCTCCAGTCCAGCTGGATTTTTAAGGTACAATTGGGATCATGATAGTAGGGGGGAGGAAACATTCAAGAAATGGAGGAAATTTGCATGTTTCATCATTGCTACACTGCACCCAGACTGGCTTGTCACCTCCCCATGACCCTTCTGCAAGGGGATGTTCAATGATCCACAGATGGGCCCTGGGTCCCCACTCTGCAATCCCTCTCATTCACAATGCTATGATTTTTTTTTTTTTTTTTTTTGGTCTTTGATGCCTGAACCTGATCCCTTCAATGCCTCGTGTACTTCTTCCATGTGGGCTTTGTTGCTTCCCTGCTAGATGGCTGCTTGTTTACCTTCAAACCTTTAAGAAGGACACACTCTTGAATACCCTATGAAAAAGTACAGTTCTGTTGTGCACACTTGAGGCTGCCATGGATTGATGTCAAATTACAATAACATATCTATTCATATGACCAATTAAATATGAATGCACCCTCTGCTGCATCCGTAACTTACCTGAGTTTTTTTTTCTCACCTCAGACCAATTCCTTCAACCCGCCTCAGCCTCCCTTTTCTTTCCCTTTATGGTGGCATAGTGTTTATGCCTTGGGCTCCTAACCTCAAGGTGAGCAGTTCAAAACCATCATCGGTTCCACTGGAGAAAGAAAAGGCTTTCGATTCTCGATTCTAATAAAGAATGACCATCACAGAAACCCAGAGAGGCAATTCTGTCCTGCCCTCCAAGGTCATCCTGAGGTCAAAACAACTCAAGGGCAGTGCGTGTAGCTTATCGACTCATTTGAAGCAGAGAGTTTATGATGGAATAAATCTCAATACAAGGGTCTACTACTAAGATATATTTAGTTATTTTATTTTTAATAAAAATGTTATTTTACTCAATGCAATCTTTTGGATTGCTTTTTTTCATTCAACAACGCATATTTTAAATTACTTCTTTTGTGTGTAGCTTTTGCATTCCTGCTTGATATTCCATTGTGCAAACGTAGCACAATTTATCTTGTTTTTATTTGGGTTGTTTGTTTTTCTTCGTTGTTATAGTTTTATGTCTCTTGATGCTCAGGTGAAAAGATTTTCCTACATTTAGAGTGTAAACCTAGGAGTGAATCGTTGGATTTCTGGGTTTTCAAATGTTTGGCTTCAAAAGATAATGTGAGTTATAGTTCAAGTTAACATATTGATGTATACTTCCACCAGTAGAGTATATCTTACCAATTCACACCTTCTCCAACAATTGGTATTTTTATTTTCTTCAGTTTTCTTGCCAATCTGTTAAGTGTAAAAGGACACTTCCCTTGTGGTGTTTAACTTGTATATTGTGAATCATTAATGAGGCTGAACTTTTCATATACTTATCATTACTCATGTTTTTACTTCTGTAAAATATCCATTGATGTCATTCTCCTGTATCCTATTGGGTGGCCTGCCTACTATTCATTTTGGAGTTCCAGTTTGCAAATGTCTTCTTTCAGTTCGTGGTTTGTCTTTTTCCATTCTTTTCTAGATATACTTTGATGAACAGAAGTTTTAAATTCGAATACAGTTGACATTCTTTTCTGTATTACTTGTGCTTTGTATAGAAGATTGCTTCTTGGAGTTGTAAAAGGTGTTTCTGTAAAATTCTTTGACCTATTGGACTGTATTTCCCTTGTATGCTTAATTGTTTAACCAACAGGGTTTGTTGTATTTAAGTGTGAGGTAAGATATTTACTTTCATGTTCTCTGTATGGATGACCAATATCCCAATTTTGTTACATCACAGTGGTCTTTCGTCACCCTTTTAGATATCAATTTGTCTAGAAATTATCCAGGTCTTCGATGTAGGTAGTGATTAACCTGTCGATAATAGTTTTATTTCTATCTTTCCAAGACTGGGACCTTAATTTCTCCTCTTCTGTCTTCTTCTTCTCTTCCTTTGTTCTTTGCATTTCTCCTCTACCGCATCACTTAGGACTGGATTTATAGAACAATCGGAAAGGGAAGCATCTGTAACTAGTGAGCACCTTTTTTTCATTCCTAATCTGAAAACAAGTGTTTCTAGCTTTTCTTTATAAAGAATGCTGTTTACAGTAGTTGACTGATAAAAATTTTCATCAGATTAAGGATGTTTTATGTGCCCCCTAAGCTTACTTTACTAAGAAGTCCTTAAAAAAGTGAGTGATGAATTTTCATATTTTTATGTGTAATAAAAGGTTATATTTTCTTTTTACTCCTATAAGAGATTAAATGTATTTTTTCTAATAGATTATTTTTGTAATTTGGAGTTAAATTCAAGTTGATTATGATACTACCTTGTATCAGTTTAGGTTAATGATATTTTGTTAGGATTCTTGAATTTCTACTCATGAGGTATCATGACCAACCATTTATCTTGTTCTTCGAAATGTTGGCAATGCTTTAGTTTAGTCTATGTACAGTTATATTATTATCCCATAATAAATTAGAATTAGGGAGTTCTTTTTAAAGATTTGTTGATAATTGATGATAAAGTTGAGATATATATTTATACTTTCGTGGAGATAGTTAAACAATAAGGAGCAGCTTCACAAATGAAGTTTCGGGAGACACTAGTTTGTAGGTATTGTAACAGTCGCTCTGTCTGAAAGGCAGAGTAAAGTGACAGTGATGCTGACCTGGGAGTCAGATAATTTGCTGCTAGTGGTGTGACCATAGGTAAGCCTGTCCTTTATCCTTGTTTTGGTTTGTTTGCTTGTTTTGTTTTTTAGATAATACCAAAATGATGCTTCCAGATCTATGGCGTATACAGTCTAGTGCAATGGAGAATTTTCTGATGTCTTTTTTGTTTGTTCAAAGAAGTGCTGAAACTATAATCTTGAGGGCCTTAATAAGATTGAGGCCTGGATAGCTGGGGACAGGTGGGATGCAGAGAGTAGGGTAAAACAGATTTGGTACCAGGAAATGTTTGCTGACTTTCAAATGGAAATTTCCTATTTTGATCATGCAAACAATTACAAAGAGTCTTCAGAGTTCACGGAAGCCAAGGGAATCTGTATAGTGTCCTGGTGGTGCATCAGGTTAAGCAGCCGATAGTTCACTGCAAGGTCAGGTGTTCAAACTTGGTAGCTGAGGCTTTCTCCGAATCTCTTACGGAGTTGTTTTAGTTTGTTCTGTAGGGCCACTCTGAATGAGGCGACAGAGACCTGATAAGATAGAAGAGAACAGAACTACTTTTTAAGTGTTTCTGAAATTGTAAATCTTTATGGAAGCAGGCGGCTTCATCTTTTTCCTGTGGAGTGGTTAGTGGGTTTGAACTACCAACCTTGCTGTTAGCGTTCCAATGCTCAAACTGCTGTGCCACCAGGATTCCTCCCATAGAAATGCAAAATATAGCTTAAGGTCATCACCACAGTTTTAGTTTAAAGGTATCAGGTTATATTGGTGAGCTAGAATTAGGAACTTAAACAAACCATAAAGTAATCTTCGTTTAGGTTTATGACATTGGATTATATGCATGTGGTGCCATTTAACTTTAGGTGGTGATTTCTAGAAAGTAAGACAAAGCAAAACCAATTACCAAACAAGTTGCCAAAGAGTCAATTCCAACCTATGGCAAGCCCATGGGTGCAGATTAGAACTGCCCCCCATAGGATGTTCAAGACCTTTCAGAACATCTGCAGACTTGTCTTTGGAGACTTTTGGTCTACTCACTGCCAACCTTTTGGATAGTAGTTGAATCTTTAATAGTCTTCAATAGTTGTGCCTCTTTAGTTATGACCAACCAACTGCCAAATAGTGTGCCAAGCACTGGCTATGTAGCAGCGCCTTAAGTTCCATGGCAATGTAAATTAGCTCTTATTATTTTGATGTTTCCCAGATGAGGAAAATACGGCTTTTAGAGATCATGTAATTTGCTCAAATTTCCCCAGCCAAGTTAATAGCAGAATCAAGGTACTTGTTGAAGAACCCTTGCTCCTAACAGGGTTCTGTATTCTAGGGTGCAGTCCTCGGCTCCATGGCTCAGGGATCAGGATGCGGTCAACCATTTCGGTAACTGTACAACAATAACATCCAGTGGAGATGTTTCCTCCTGGGTAGTTTTGGGTAGCATATCACGAGTTCCAGTAAATATGCGATATTTGGTTTTTTTTAAATGGAGGGAATCATAATTATGTCAAAAATAATAAAGAAAATGATAAAGTATGAACGCTTTTGCCCCAAATGGCATTTGTTTAAATATCAGGAGGCTACAAAAAGTTTGTGGAGAAAATTTAGTGAAAGACAGTTATTTTCCCCCATGAACTCTTTGAAGCCCTCTCATATACAGAAGCAATACCTTATCATAGCAACCATCCTTTCTCCAGGACTCACCAAACCCAACCCAACCCAACCAAATTACACACACATGACTACAAAGAGGACTAGTTAACGTTTCCGTAGCTTTTGGAAGATTATAGGAGGTATGTACAATCTAGGAACCATGAGAACATTGTAAAAAGAAAAATATAAAGATGCTCTCGCTGTCATTGAGTTCATGCTTATTCAAAGAGACTCCCGTGAGTTTTCCGGACTGTGGCTGAAAGCCCAGTTTCTCCCACGGAGCTGCTGGTAGTTCTGAACTGCCGTGGATCGCAGCCCAATTCGTAACCACTACACCACCAGGGCTCCTATAAAGATACTAATACTAGATAGGGTGAATTGGGACTGATGTCCAATCTTCGTGCATGATCCTTTACTTATTGGGACACGTGCTGATTCAGATGGAAGACAGTAGGTGGTCAATGATTTTTGCATGGCTTGGGATATGAGCACGAACCAGATTCAAGACCCTCATGTGAGTTGCATTGTAAATGGTATGGACGATCTTTTAAAGTTCAGCTATTGGCATAACATAGAAAACCTTGGAAATGCTTGCTTTCTTTTATTTTTTGGCAAGGTAGGGCATTTAACTGTTTGGATTTTCTTAGAAATCCCAGTTGAGTCAAAAAATCAATTACAATAAGATAAGTTATTTACACTATGGTTTCTTGTGTGTTTCCCCCACCCCACCCCACCCTAAAAAATACCAGCACTTTCTACTTTGTGCCTGAACAGGTTTTGCAAGGACCTCTGTCCATTTTTTAGGTAGGTGGCTCCCCGCTCTGCTGTTTCCGAGCTTCCTTCACTGCTGCCACGCCTGCAGTCTACACAGTCCCGGGTGCCTCTTTGAGCTCACCTCATCTGAAAGACACCTCAAAGGGTTTTGAGTGCTTGGGAGAATTAGGCTTCATTTCTTGCATTCCACAGTGTAAGTGGAAAAGCTGATCCACACTGACACGAAGGGCTCCATGCTGCATGAACTTTTTGTTTTTCCACCAGAAATAATCCATTTTCTCTTTCTTTTTTTTTGTGTAAGACTTGAGCTCATCTAAAAACTGTTGACTCTTTCCCAGAGACACAGAGCCCAGCAAACCTAAACCCAGCCCACTGGAAGTGACAGCAAAGACATGGCTATTTTATTCCTTAGAGAAAGGTTTACAGAATAACTAAACTCAATAAATAGTAAAATATAGAGGTGGTGTACAGACACCAGAAGGAGCCAATCAGCCAGCACTCCTGTTGTTGTTAAATAGACTTACTATGCTTTTAAAGGAATATTACTTCAATAAAACAATACACAAATAAATACAAAACAAAAGGGCAAACGTAGAGACAAAATGCAAGTAAGCATGCATACCAAAAAGGTAAGTGCAAATTAGATTTGAATATTCATGAGTCACAAATCATTGACAGTTTGAAATAATGCAAAACAGCTTTATAAATGAGGTTAAGGCAAGGGACATCAAAGAAATGCACCGCTAAATCAATAGCAATTTGATTGTGCATATACTTGTAAATTGCAGTTACAGTTTTTGTGACATGGGAGAAAAAATACTGTGTATCTGATGGAGGAAGACACATAAATATTCCTTTTGTATATTGTATTTTTGCAGTTCATCATGTCCTTGGAGGCTGGCCAGGTAGAAAGTGGTTGGACATCATATTTCCATTTCCCTCCACCCTCCCGCCCCCCACCAAATGGAGTTTCCTTTTCAGAGACAGCAAGCCATGCCTGAAGTACCTTTACTCGCTCCTCTAATGATAACTAAATATGCAGTGATTCCTATACAATTGTTTTTAAAATAAAGGCAATAATGTAAATTATTGTAAAAAAATAATGTAAATAGCATAAATTTAAAGAATAGGTCAAGAATAGCTCGGAAATCTCCTCATGATAGAATGACTTAACTTGGAGAGTGTTAGTGAAATTTCTTCTATTAGAAAGAATCAGGTGAATTCAAAATATCAGAAAAATGTGTAAGACTACCCCCAGGCTTATATATGGGAGATATTTGAAGTGGCAGAACTTACAAATTAAAGACTTGTTTAGGTTGCCTTCATGCAAAATTGTTTCCAATGAATTTTTCATGAAAGTTTACAGTTGGGTACTATCCTGAAGTTATGAAATATTTCTCGAAGACACTCTACTTTGCAAACCTCTCTCTTGTCTTCTGTCTGCTTCCTCGGAAGGTTGGTGAAGCTTGTGACATCATGTGAAAATCATGCCACACAATGGCACTCACTTTGGAAGAGGCTGCGGGATGGTGGTCTGTTTAGAAAATAAACCCATGCCTCTTGCTGGGTCCTGCTTTTAGGTTGAAATTCCGATTTGAGAGGTGAGAGCCAGACGTGGGTTAACTCGAGAGCATTTGGCTTTGTCTTTTAGTCCTTGTGCTGTTATGAGAGCAGTTACGATGACTTCTATACCAAGTATCATCTCAAAAGTTATGGCCTCTATCATTCTTAAGGCCTTTATATAAAGTCTGTCATTATTGACATATTGACCCAGGTCAAGTTCATCATTACATCTGCAGATTGTATCTTGTTATTTTGGTTCCGTGGCTAAAACCTTTTCGGCTTTTAATAAAAAAATTATTAATTCATTTAATAAGTATTAAATGAGTTAATGAATTAAACAAGTTAACTCTTAATAAGCACTCAAATTATATAAAATTAAATAATAATCAATAAATACATAAAGTTTAATATTATACACATGTACTTCAAAGTATACATATGAACTGCATGATCTTGGTGGAATAACTATATCATTTATATGTACAAATTGTCTTATCTCTAAATTACAACATGACATGTGAAGGAGTCTCGACATTACTGTTCTTCCTCACCGTCTGTGAGATGAGAAAGGTCATTTGAATTTTGTTCTACATCTGTAAACTGGGGAAAGACGATCCATTGCACTTTAATTTCCACAGTAAGAAGGTGCCTGGCTAGCCTGTGCCACCACTGAAGTGAATTTCTTTAGCCGCCTTCCTTGCCAAGGACCTAGAAGCCAGAAGGCCTGAGAGCTGTCACCTCTGGTAATTCAGTATCAAAAGGAAGGTAAGACAGAATAAAATAAACGACTTAACATTGATTCTGAATTACTTAACACTGACTTACTGAATTCCAATGAAGTCTTGTCTTATCATGAAGAAGAAACAGCCTTTCTCTCTCCCAAACGTCACCTTGGAGGGCCCTTGGACCTCACCCTCATTTTGCTATGTAAATAGAATTAATTTTATCTTGAAAGAGCAGTGCATGGCTATTAAGAAACTTCTATTTCTTATTCTCCCACTAAGGGTTGGTATGAACTTGAACAAGAAACCATTTTCTTTAGATTTCTGTTTTCATAATTATGAAAGAGGAGGAGGGTCTAAAAGTAGCGATTTTCAAGCTGCGCCTGTGACTCTCCAGGGCTCTGATAAGAGTCTTGACGGGGAGAGACATATTGGCTCAGGGCAAAGACTATCCACTTTTCGACCAGTTTGCATACTTGTCTTAGCAAAATTCTATTTTCAAAAAGGGAAACAACTTGAAAAGTTTGAAAACCACAGAATTTAAAATATGATTAGTAAAATTTCTATGGTTTGAAAATCTCATATGCAACTTATTTTTTGTTTCATAACTACTCTAGTGAATATTGAAGTGATTAAAATGGCCTTGTTCTTGGCTTCTCCTTTTAAACAGAACTTGTAAAAAAACAATCCCCGAAATCTGTAGGAGGGAAGCCCAGAGAAGGCAAATGGTAAGATGAAATCTTAGTGGAGTTTTAACTGAGTTTCTCTAAGCATATCTTGTCAATCATTTTTGTTTTAATCATTTTATTAGGGGCTCAGACAACTCTTATCACAATCCATACATACATCAATTGTGTAAAGCACGTGTGTACATTCATTGCCTTCATCATTCCCAAAACATTTGCTCTCCACTTAAGCCCTTGGCATCAGGTCCTCATTTTTCCCCGCCCTCCCGGCTCCCCATTCCCTCATGAGCCCTAGATAATTTATAAATTATTATTTTGTCATATCTTTCCCTGTCCGATGTCTCCCTTCACCCACTTTTCTGCCTCTTGAGGGAGGCCAACTCTTTCCCCGAATCACCATGCTGCACAGCCCCATGTACATTGTCATCTAACTAAGTGGTGCCCCCAAAGGAGAGCCATGCCCTGTCTGCATGGCTATACCTGACTTGCTTCCTCCTCATTTGCCAATGGGTGCTTCCCAGTGGAAGTCTACACGAGCAAGGCCAGGTTGGTCCGCACGCTGTTACCACCTGTTTGCATCAACCCAAGCAGAATGAGTAGCTCACTCCTCTGCTTTTAGAGCATTTGTTTTTAATCACGTCTAGATTACTTACAGTGTTGCATTAGAATTAATTATACGTGGGAATTATCTTCCTTGGGAGATTTTGAGCTTTCAGAAGCCAATGTCAGAATCTTATTGATACTTGAATTCTCAGTCCAGCACAATCCCTGAGAGTTTGTAATACTCAAATAAGTGTTCTTGGAAAATATCAGGAGTGGTAGCTTTTATAACACATCATACATACAAACAATAACACTCAAGTCATTGTCTTTCATCATGTCTTCCATAAACAGTGGTAGTGGTCTGCTTTTACGGATTTATTTCAGCCGTATAGATGCAGTCATTCAAGACAATGCAACAAAGACGGAGCTGATTGTGTGATCGTCTCCATAGTAAGGGTGTACTATGTGGGAGTTTCATTGCAGGTAGAAGGGAATTACTAAAAAGATTTAGACTCGTTGTAATTGAACTATGAGGCAGAACATGGTAAATGCTGTATTTTGAGGGTGACCAATGTGCTTTGAAAGTTTAAGGGTTTGGGATGAATTCAAGGAATGCACCGAGACTGGAATAAGCACTTTGGATGTAGGGAGCAGTAGGATTTCAACAGTTGAGCATACAGAATGGGTCAAGGTAAAGAATTTGAGGTGTAGGGCATTTTATGGTTTGTGAAAATGATTAGATATTAATTAGAGAGTTAGTATACACTCATGCTGTAGTTTGGGAGACATCTGAAGAGTTAAGTAGAAAACTCATTTGCTGCTGAGTCACAGCTGACTCATAGTGACCCCTGTGGGTTTAGGGGAGTAGAAAACCCAATTTTTCTCCTGAGGAGCTGCTGGTGGTTTTGAAACCGCTGACCATGAGGATCACAGCCCTAAGCTTCACCATTATACCAACAGGGAAGGCATATTTAAATTTACTTTTCTTTGTGCTTTAAACAAATCATTTTATTGGGGATTGGCATATTTAAATTTTATATTTAGGTATTTAGAGTTTACTCCCATGCAGATCCGGAGGTCATCCAAAGAGAACTAAGAGACGAAGAACAATGTGCAGACCGGCTCCCACTAATAGTAGCATGTAAAATCCAGGGAAAAGCAAACTTTGGAGACAGGGAAACAAAGTTAAAGATATCTGAGGGCTTGATTTTGCATGTGGCTGTGGAAACCTATGAACACAACAGCAAGATAAACTGAAGAATACAAGCTTCAAATATTTCCAAACTATTTTGAGCAGGTGAAATGCAAACCATATGATGATGAAGATTATTATACAAACTTTTAGTCTGCTGTCAATTAATTTTCAGCGCCCTGAATGACCTTAACATGATTTAAAATATTTAAGAGATTAATGATTAGTAATGCTCATGTTTATTTTTTACGGCGGTGACAGTGTCGTTCTTGAGTCTGTGGTCTCGCTTGGTACACTTGCCACTAGGCAGTCAGTCGATCAAGGGACTTTCTTGTTCTCAGTTCTAACACCTGATGCTTTAAATGTTCCATTTTCTTCTTTTAGGATTCCAGCTAGGAAAATCTCTTAATAACCTTAAACAAAATTGAAAACCACCCATGCTGATAGCGTAATGTGAATTTTGGACATCCTAAACTTAGAGCAAAACTAAATCATCAGATAACATTTTGCTTGAAATAAGTAGAAGCAATATCTTATTGGTAAATTTTGGTTCACAAACCCTCTGGGGCAGTTGTGTGATCTCATACAGGCTCTCATGGAGTTGAAATTCACTGGAGGGCACCTCAAAACATCAACAAACACTCAGGGGATGGCTCTATCCGCATTCTAAAAAGGCGGCTCCAGGGTTGATGGCTTTGATAAAAGATAGGATGTTCCTGTGTGTGCCCAGGCAAGATGTTCTGCAGGATAAAAAAGAACCAGGTACATAGTTAGAATTTCTTTGCTGCTGGGGTAACCTTAGATTGGATTCCACTGTTTATTGGTGGTTGATGGAGTCAGGAGAGTATTTTGGAATGCAGTAGAAGAGACAGAGGAAGCCAGGGGAAGGCTGCCTGGGGGAACCTCTGGGCTCATTCTGTCTGTTATTTCCCACTTTCTTTTCACAGAGGACGACTGGTGGGTCACACCCACCCCTCCTTCTTAGGTCTTGCTCATCTTCAAATCTCATGAAGGGTCTGTGAACTGGAGCAGTAAGTTGAGAAATCTGAACCTTAGTAATAAATATACTTAGAAGTTTGATCATCAGTCACCCACCCAGACGGTGATTTTATCTTTAGGGGAAAAGGATAATGTTAACCTCGGAGGTTAAAACATGTTTATTTTTAAGTCTCCCCAAAAGGAAAAGAGCATATTTTCTTAGAAATCTTTTACAACACATTCTGAAGGTATCATTTATTAAAAACGCAGTGTATGCACAGTGCATGCCTAAGAATTTAATAATAAATGCAAGAAAAACATTCATATTTTTATTAATTGTTGGTAATTGAGTGCTAATGATAAAGAGAATCTTGCCTATATAAACACTTTCTTTCTTTTTTGATATTTTATTGAGGGCTTTTACAGCTCTTGTAACAATCCATATATCAAATGTATCAAGCACATTTGTACATATGTTGCCATCATTACTTTCTAGACATTTACTTTCTATTGAGCTTTTGGTGTCAATTCTTCTCTATCCATCCCCCCATAGCTCCTTGATAAATTATAAATTATTATGATTTTGGAATGAACACTTTCCAGTGGATCCAGTTTTCTTTTATATGTCAATTTTCCCAAATGTTTCTTGTCAATACATCAAATTCCTATAAAGCATCCATATTATTAAAATAATTTGGGCAAAACTGAAAATAAGTAAGGGACTAATAAGCACAAAACTTAGGATGGACAGAAGGATGAAGGAAGGGGGAGAGGTTCAGGTTCAAGGACACTGCTGGCGTTTCTTAAGTTGGGTCTTGAGAGATAACTGTCCACTTCACTTATTTATATTTATTAATTTAATATTAGACAAAATTAGGGACAAGAGAGAAAAATGACCTATTACCTAGAGATGCAAGTAGCGGCAGTAAAATAATTGTTGTTTAGATATTAGGGTTAAGGGATCAAGCAAAGTATCCTCAATTTTCAGTCCATATAAGTGAAGTAAATAAGGTGTTAAATAGCATAGAGAGAAGGAACGTATAAACAGAAAACGACACAAGTAGGGACAAAGGCGTGGCCGTGACTTCTTGCCTGAGTATGATGGACGATGCAAAGGAAGAGACAGGACAGGGACTTGGGCATCGCCTGAGAAAACATGCCTGATGGTGCCAGTGCGGTCCATGCCTTGCATGGTTCTTTCCAAAGTTCCGATCCAAGCACAGTCATTTGGCCCCATTGTATCACTGTTCCACTTTTCAAAAATTATTGTCCTGGTGGTGTTCTCTTTCAGAGTAATAAACTCACATTTATTTACCGATCGAGATAGAGACAACTCAGGGAAAGGTGGAGCCTGGAGAGCAGAGGTCGGGTGAGGACCTTTTCCTCAGCATTCAGCTCAGTCTCTACTCTGCTTTGGCTCCCTTTCTTCCTGATCAAGCCTGGTTTTCCTTGGGAAAACCTCATGGGCTTGGAATAGGTGAAAGCGTGGCCCCTCAGCTTTGTAAGGAACTGGAGCCTCGCTCAGGCTGAGTTCACGGTGAACAGCAGCACATTGGCGGCGCTCCATCTCCTTCTGCTCCCACCCACAGTCACTGTCTCCGAAACCCACTGGGCGGCTCTGGTCGATCCCAGAGGGTCTAGGCCAGTCCAGTCGGCACCCATTTAATGGCAGCAGTCAGCATGAGATGGAGTTGGGTCGGTAGCTTAAGGTGAAAACTTTTAAACCTCTTTATGACCCAACTCCTTATAATCGCTTTGCTTTAATCAAGTATACAAAAGAATGGTAGCAGAAGTTTTCAGTTTGCATATCAATGAAATCTCTCTCTCAGATAAGAATCCAGAGCTTTCAGTTTACATTCTTTAAAACCTGAAGAGACCATTTTGAATGTTGTTTATTTTGATGGCCAGGTAGAGTCTTTTGTTTTGTAAAAACCACATGTCCATTCTTAGGGAATTTCTGTTTGAACACCCTGTCATTACGTGCCACCGAACTTCTAGACAAAAATACAGTTTTTGTCTGAAGCATCTGAAAATAAAAGTAGTGGTTTGATTTTCTTTTGAGCTTAATTTGGCAATTATCAAGTCAGGTGTGTCAATAAATAAAATGACGTGATCAGATGTGACCCAGATGCCAACAGTCAAACAAGCTCCTCTAGGCTTTCCTACTATGTCAAGGTAGGGCAGCAGCCAACAAACTTGACTGGATCAATAAGAAACAAACAAAAAAGTGCTCTCCTCTGTCATTTCAAAGTCATCTATTAAAGCAACTCAAATATAAAATCCGACAGAGTTGGAGTACAGACAGAACAGCACAATGAGGCTTATGTTTAGAAATGCAAAGAGCACGTTAGAAAGTATTTTAGGAAGAATTAATATAACTATTAATATTCCTCCCATCGCTTGATTCTTATTCTTGGACACGTGGATGTCATAAAAAATGTTAAGACAGAATTCTTTCTTCCTTTCTTTTTCTGCTATTTCTTTTTTCTCTTCCTCTCAGGCATATCAAGTTCATGTGAACACGAGGATATCGGACTGATATAAAGGCTATAAAGAATCCATGAAGGATAACTCTGGTAATAATGATCGGTTAGGTGAAATCTTATTTAACTAGGTTCTTGGTAAGTATGATGCACTGTGTTACTAATCACTGCTTATTTACTCAGAAGCCATATTTCCTTAATATTGCTTTTGGTAAGTTAACTTTATGCTGTGATTTGGAATAATGTAGCTTCTACAATTAGTAAGAAGAGCTCACACCACAGCCCCCGTTGTAAAGTCCACGCCAACTCCTAGCGAGCCTAGAGGGTGGAACACAGCCGCCCCACAGACTCCCCAAGGAAGACGGCCACGTCTTTCTCCCGTCTTTCTCCATGGCTTTGAACCCGTGACCCACTGGCTAACAGCCAAGCACTTAACGACTGTACCACCAGGGCCCCTTAATTATTAATAAGGCACTTGCAAAATTGCATCATGTTATGCTTAATGGCCACTACTGAGGCTACAGAAATATGTAAGATGGTTAATTAATAGCATTCATTTTGTCTGCAATATTCCTTAATACTCCCAACAGTAAAAAAAAATACCAATAAAAGCTTGAAAATAGTTACATATGGCTGGAACCCAAAGCTATTTTCACTATCATTGTAAGCAATACTATGCATCTCACAGATCTTGATATCCATGTACAGAAAGTGACATCTACTGGAGAAAGTAGAACTATTTGCTTTCCAAACCCCTTTTCTGCTAACTTCCAGGCAACTTGCACCAGGAGCAAGATGATTCAAAGTTCTAAAACAAATAACAACAACAAAAGGTTTTATTTTAGCTGAATATGGTATGAACCCTGGTTTGTTTGGGCTATTGTTTCAATCAAAGATTCCTTTTGGGAACGAGTGGCGATGAGGCCTGCAGAAACGATCTTACTAAAAAACACGACTGAAGACGTCTGGAAAAACACAATCGCAGTGGATCCTTCAGGGTGAACCCGAGGACCTATTTAACCAGGAGCCAGGCAGTGGTGAATAGTACTAGTATGATAATCAGTCTGAGAACATGTTTAGAAAATGGGCAACTTCTTTAAATGATCCGGAAATAGAAGTTGTGGACCAACCTGTGGGGTTAGATTCTATCATTTCTTTCTGCTGGAAAGCATCGTTTTGCAGACAAATTCATTTGATTTATTCACATTCAACAAGATGCGCATCTATCTCCTTGTTCAATGGGACCCCTATCCCGAGTGCAGTGGAGGGTCCTTCCCAGGGGTTTTTTCCCTTGAGGTCAAAGCTACGAAATGTGTTCTTGTTCACTCTCCAGACCCTGGAGCACAGAAGTGATGTCAGTCTCATTCCCGTGGCCACAAGTGCATTCCTTAAGCAACCACGTTGTCCTAAAGAGGTCAAAAGGACCTTCTTATCTTAATAGCAACTATGGTGATGGACATTGTCACGTCTGAAAATGTGAGACACAGCTCTATCGGGCAGGCTTATGAACACAAGGATGCCAGTCAGTGTCCAGAAGCCCCATCTCTATCTATGCAATGCTGCTTCCATGTTTAGATCATGTGACATAGCCAGCAGCAGGTTAATTTTTCTATCTTCTAATAGCTATTATTACTCTTTACAATGTTGATGTTTTTGGTAACAATGCTCTTGCACTCCCTCTGCTGGTCCTGCTAATTATCAAGCCCAGCGCTGCAGTGGTTCCCAGAGGAGCCTGAGGATGACAGCTCCCAAGGACCGTTTTGTGTCGGATTCCGATCAGTTTCCAGTTGGCTCGCCTCCGTGTGAAACAAAGAGGACACAGAAACACTTTAGAAAGTAATAGAAACAAAAGCACAATTTCATACAATGAACAGTGGACACATGTATTTTTAACAAAAACTTTTTATTGTGACCTGGGTGAAAAGTTCGAGAGTGAGTTGGTTTTTGATTCAATATTTCACACACATTTTGATTCGTGATACTGACTGTCTGTCTTCCTTCCTCCCTGGAGTGTCGGTTTCCATTCCTCTTGCCCCCAGTCTCTTTATCTCTGAGCTCTATCCCTGGGCAAGTGCTGGCCCTGTGATCACCTGTGCTAGGTGTTCTAAGCATGCTTCCCTGATGCTATTGCTCACCTTGCAGGCCTGTCTGCTGTTAGCCTAAGACAGGAGCCACAGGGGTGTTATCAGCTCCTGGTTTAGACGATGGCTACGGGCCATGGTCTCAGGTTTCCACCAGTGTCTATCAGACAGGTAAACCCAACCTTTCTTATTTGTTTGAATTTTGTTCCGCATTTTTCTCTCACTCTCTCCTAACCCACTGCCATCCAGTAGCTTCTGTCTTATAGCGAGCCACCCAATATAGTTTCTGAGACGCTAAATCTTTATAGGATCACATCATTGTCCTGAAGAAGGGCAGGAAGCTTGAACCGCCAACCTTGTGGTTAGTAACTCCATACCCAGCCCAGAGCCCCACGAGGGCTCCTTCCGCTCTGTTCGTGCCTGTTTTGATTCCTTTCAGCGCCGTGGGCCGTGGTAGCTGGGCACCGTCTAGTTCCGGTCTCAGAGGGGGAGGCTGGGGTTCATGTGATCCCTTGGGACTAATTGCTTCCGTGCGTCTTTAATTCCTTCACTCTCATTTGCATTGGATGGAGACAGAACAATAGCTTCACCAGAGCTAGCTGCTCATAAGCTTTGACGTGCTATCTCAGTCGCGGTTCATGAGTGAGAGATAGAATATGGTCTTTAAGGACTATGTTCTGCCAATTGACATCCCTGCCCTACCCGCCACGCCAGACTGTGGATTTAGCCCCTGCAGGTGCTTGGTTATGGCTAAGAAAATGTTATACCTTTGCCTCCGGTATGTTCTACTATATTCACGAATATATTTGCAGCACATCACATACTGATGCAGAAATATTCTCTGTCAAGTCCGTTCATGGATGTAGTCCCGTTTACCTTCCTGCTCTTATTCAGCTCGCGTGTCTGAGTACCCACTCCTAGCTTACTCTTATATGACTGCAGAAAGAATGCACCGATCTCTTTAAAAAACAAAACTGTGTATCTTTTTTTCAAAAGTATATTGATTTAAATTTTGAAACAACAAAACCAGTCACCACATTTTACTAGCATTCCCATGTATTTAGTAAAAGGCACAACAAGCAAGGCACATCTCGTGTGCATCTCTGTGCTCATCCACTGGCGGATTAATGAAAGCTTGCCTGGCTTCCTTGGTAGGACTGTGAACCCTGATTAGGTCGACAGCTGTCCAGTAGATCAGCTTCCCGCATCCTGGAGTTCATTATGGAGTTACAAAGAGAATGACAGCCCATGGCAAATACCAGGCTTCATCATAGCACAGAGAAGTGACTCTTGGAACGTCCATTACCAAGCAATTAGGACCCATTTAATAAATTATCCCTTATGGGACACTTTGAACCCTAGTGGTCTGAAGAGGTTAATACACCTCTGAAGACTGAGTGCTGCTGGCTTTCGGGGGTGGGGCGTGGGGGACATCAAGGCCACAGTAATCTGAGATTTCTCATTGATGGCCTCTTACTGGGGAGCCATTTATACTTCTATAGCTCTGCCTTAGCAAGACCACCGCTTGCGTTTCCCGTGTACAAATCCTATGTGATCTGGAGGCCTAATGGCCTCGTGCTGCAGATTAACGTCTTCCTTTGACTTACAGGGGCTTTCTTTTTTTAATGTATAGAGAGTTTCAACCTCTGGGTTTCATTTAAGTGTGGAGACTGATATAATATATTTTCCTCCCAAACTGTTGAGTAGCAAACCACATTTTAAATGAATCCAATACCCAAATTAGGTTTTAGAACATTATTAAGTTTTTTGGAGGAAAACCCACTATATATATATTTGTAAACTTGAATCTTAACTTGGGTTATCCACTAAGGCACATTAAAAAATGTAAACATAAGGAAGGAACTTCAACTTCTTTGATGCTAAAATAGAATTCAACTTTTTTGGTTGCTATTTAATTTAAATGGGAAATTTTGGCATGAAAATGAAGGTGAAATATCAAGAACTTTTGTTGGAAAAGCCAAGGGATGGGATTGAAATAGTGAGAAATAGAAAAATGTTACTGGGCATTCGCGGTGGCTAACACTGCCGGGCCATCCGTCTGTTGATAGATCATAAATTATGGTCAAAGTCAGTGTGATCCCCTGCTTGTGCATCATTAGACATGACTTTTCTATGCACAGCCCTGCTGAGAGTCACCCAAGATTGAAAGATAAATAAGGCATCTCCTAGGACTTCAAGCACCTTGTAGCTTTGTAGCTGAAGCATAGGTGTCTGGAACGATAATAAGAAATCATGGAGTTCTACAGTGAGCACCAAGTTGGCAAACACAAGTGTCGATGGGAATTCAGAGAAAGAAGAGTATTCAGGAAGGGTTGATGGGGAAAATAGAATATTTTCAAGTTCTTTGTAAGGATTTTGATAGAAAACTTGAAAGCTCAAAAATAAAAATGAGATACTTCAATGCAGAGAAGTAACTAAGGTTGCCTTTAGATATTGTATCTGTGAACATATTTTTGTGGAGTAGATGTAATAAAACAGACATAAATAAGTTTTTTAATGTTCTACTTTGCTTTACCTTCATAGAAAAATAGGACAAAACACATTTTTAGTGAAATAATATAATATGATGAGAACAGAATTGCTTGTTACCAACCTGATATCAGGGTATATTTTAAAGCTCCCCGCCTCCCCATATAAAAATTAAAAGCCAAAATCCATTTCTCCACGATATTATTGATTTAGTAGGTGACTTTCACACTGAAGAAAACAAACACCTCCGACCCTGTCATTATCCCTCGCACATTTCCCTTATTATAAGTTGTGTCTTCTTACAGGCATGCACACACAAAGGCCATGCTTGCCAGCCCAGATTGCTTCCGCATCTAGACTAAGTTTATAGTGGGGGGTTAACAGACAGTCTTTTCTAGTTGTGCTGTCTGACTTGATGCTTCTCTGTCTGATTCCTAAGGCCAGAGATTGGTGAATGCTGGAGGAGCCTGAGCATCATGTGGCACACTCGATGTGGCTTCTCCATTGGGTGCAACTTCCTTGGTGGTGTCGGAAAGCAACCTTTGCTCCTACAGCTGAGTTTCAAATCAGAAGTGCTCCCCAAATTTTAACCACTGGTAATAAACCCTGAAGATACGAAGAGCCTCACTTCTGGGTGGGCTGGTGAGATTTGTTGTTTCCTTGCAGACCAGTGATGTTGGGTCGATTGTGACTCGTAGCTGCCCTACAGGGGAGGACAGATGTGTCCCACAGGGTCTCCTAGGCTGTAATCTTCCCGGAACAGATCTCCATGTGCTTTCTCTCATAGAGCCTCTGATGGGTTAGAACTGCCTACCTTTTGGATAGTGGCCAAGTTGTGTAACCATTGTGGCACCAGGGCCATCTCCACGCACACCTAGACGCCGCTTGGTCTGCTTGTACACGTTTTACCGTGTGCATTTCTCTCTGCTGTTTTGGCCTCTCATTATTCTCACGGACACAAGAGCACCATTAATCCTGACTGATGGACGTTTTCCCATGTTCTCTGAGCATTTCCATCTTGGGATAAGCAACGCTCTCAGGGGAGCAAAGTACTACAAGTTAAAGGGAGCAATAGCCCTGTTGCATTTTTCCTTTTGAGATGACTAGACGCACCCAAACCACTGAGTGCCCGGAGAGCCGCGGCTCATTCTTTCTTAAAGACCCGAGCGAGAGCGAGAGCGAGAGCGAGAAAGAATTTACAGACTGTCTGGGAAAGGACTGACCCACAAAGGAGAAGCACCAGTTTTGCATAATGATGCGTTAACTAGTACAGCAAGACTAGTCACAGCAAGACTAGTCACAGCAAGACTAGTCACAGGAAGACTAGTCACAGCAAGACTAGTCACAGCAAGACTAGTCACAGCAAGACTAGTCACAGCAAGACTAGTCACAGCAAGACTAGTCACAGCAAGACTGTGCACTATCCAATCTGAACACAAACCATTTGTTGAACACGTGAATCATGGCTATTGTGAGTTGGGAGTGTTAAATATACATGGGATTTTGAAGGCAGTATAAAGAAGGGAATACAAAATTTCTCATTAAAATTTGTGAACATGGGCTACACGCGGAAATGACAGTTTAGATATGATAAATTAAATAAAAGCATTATGACAGTTATTTTCACTTTTTGAAAAGGAAGCATCCCAGTTATTTAAAGTTATGTGGTCCACGTTCTACTCTTAGAATGTCGTCCTTCAAAGGATGGACTAAGTACTATGTGCTGAAAAGTTCAAGAGGCTAAAGTGAACAAGTGAGATCACGGCTTGTTCTGTAAAGACACATAGCTTTGGATTAGAAAACTGGAGAAGAGGGCGAATAAGAGATGAATAGATGTACTATGGCAGGTACTGGAAACCAAAAGTTTAATGTTAGATATCTTATTTGGTTATATATATTTTAAAAATCATTTTATTGGGGGCTCATACAACTCTTGTCACAATCCATACATACATCAATTGTATAAAGGACATTTGTACATTCGTTACCCTCATCATTCTCCAAACATTTGCTCTCCTCTAAGCCCCTGGCATCAGCTCCTCTTATTTGGTTATCTTATAAGGTGCACAGATTCTGAGCATTAAATCGAATAAACCAATTATTAAAGAATCAGAATATAAAAGTTACATTATATAGAATGATTTCATGTAATGCAAGATAAACAACGATGAAAGGCGAGTTTTAATGTATTAATTGATCAACTGAGGACATCGGCTCTCATGCACTTGGTGACTGCTCCACAGCTCGGTGTGTCTGAGCCCAAGCTTGTGCCATTAGCTGCTGTAGTGGACAGGGCGCTCAGGAAATGTATTGCTGTGGTCATGTGTCTCTGTAAGTGTGGCAAGTTAAACTATTTCAGCTATAGGCAGTAAAGACTTCTGTTCTACTCTGAATCTTCCCCTCAATCACGTCTCTCCCCCATGCCAGCCAGTGTTGGAATGGCATTACTGGGATCTGCCTAGGGGAATATCAGTTGGCACTAGAGTTGTTTGGGTATAGTGAGTTCCAAAGTTGCTTTGATGTATAGTTAAATCGTTTCTAGCCACACCAGAGTAGGGATTGCGTTTTAGTTGCCTTCTGCCACTGTAACAAAAACACCACAAATGGGGGCTTTTAAAGAGCAGACATTCATGTTTCCACAGTTGTGCAGACTGGCAGGGGTGGACTCCTTTGTCTCTTCTAGCAAGCCTTGGTCTTCCTGAGCTTGTCGGTTCATCTTCATCCTTACATTCAGATTCCCTCACTGTGTTTGTGGTTCTGTATGGCTATATCTTCTTCTGTAAGACACTGCCGCACAGAAGGGATTAGGTTTAGGACCCATCCTCCTCCAATACAGTTGCATTAACATAAAAAAGAAAGAGCCTCTTTCCAGAAAGGACCACATTTGCAAAGAGACACTTGAAGACTTCAACATCTATTTCAGCATTTTTTTCCAGAACAAATTCATAGCAATGCTCCTATATCTATTCGCACAGCTCACCTGACTTCAGGTGCAGGGGTCAGATGGCATTGTAAACTTGTCTTTCGGCACCAGAAAGATGGAGGGCATTGAAAAGGAGGGTGGTGGCGGGGGATGGGGAGTGCAGGTGGGTGGGGATGGGGAGAACACTTTCATTATAAAGAGCCAAAAGGTATTTGCAAACTCCTTCCAATCCCCAGATAAAGGAGGAGAATTTTATTAAGCAGCTTATATAATTATACATTTGAGCTATATTAGTTTTATTTTCTTATGTACATTTTGAAAGATAGAATTTAAAAGGTCTAAAGACCGGCCATAGTATGGTTATGTGAAATCACATGGCTATGCCACCAATGTATGGGATCGGGTTTTAGTTAATTGGATTTGCATTGCCTGGATGGAGATTGGTATTTCCAGATGATGCAGCACATCAAAATTGCCACTGCGAGAACAAAATAAAATAAAGTTTTTATAAACTGTCCTTAAGAAAAATGTTTGTTTGTTTCTTTAATCATTTTATTGGGGGCTCTTACAATTCTTATCACAATCCATACATACATCCATTGTGTCAAGAACATATGTACATTTGTTGCCATCATCATTCTCAAAACATTTGCCTTCTACTTGAGCCCTTAATATCTGCAGCTCATTTTCCCCCTCCCTCCCCACTCCCCCTTACCTCATGAGCCCTTCATCATTCATAAATTATGATTATTTTGTCATATATTACACTGTCTGATGTCTCCCCTCCGCCTTCCTCTCTTCTGTCCTTCCTCCAGGGAGGAGGCTATACGTAGATTCTTATAATCGGTTCCCTCTTTCTACCCTAAGAAAAATGTTTTTGATCGACCACATAATATGAAAGAGTTACCTTTCTTTTCTCTCTATTACAAATTTATTGTCAGTGAGACAGTATGACGTTGCAATGTAGAATCTTAGGTAGGCTATCTGACAGTTAATACTTATCCTTGCCAACAAGTCAATTTTGTCTCAGAACTACCTATAGAAATACGATGTTTTTTCTGGATTTCATGATGCTTCTGATATTTGTCAGCCTTTGATGCCGGTCTGAGGGGCATGATGGCAGAGTGGTTAAGCCCAGGCCTGCTAATTGAACAATTGGCTATTTGAACCTATCGGTCTAGGAAAGATTCCAGTCTTGGGAACCCTGTGGGCTAAGTCTACTCTGCCCTACCTATAGGCCCATTGTGAGTTAGATACAAGGCTTTTCGTTTGGGCGCTTGTTTTGCTCAGTGTAACTTTTGATTTATTTTCTTATCCTAAGGCAATAATCATTTTTAAAGTTAAGTTGGTATTGGGGTTGGTATTGTCTTTCGTAAAGGCAGTATTCCAAATTGTATATGCTTCAGGCATTTTAGAACCTGAACCTGACCTTGAATTCTATCCCATAGCTTCACAGCCACAATTCTTCATTCCAGGGAAATATTTTAAATATTTAAAGACCACATAGCCCTAAATAATGGGAGGAAGAAGGTCTGTCTGTTATGTTATTAATTCTTGACTTTTTTTTTTCACATGATGGTGGGTTAGGCACTGAGTCCTCCACTTTGCAACTAGAGAAAGTAGAGCCAGACAGATGCTACATTCTGTACCCCAATTCCACACCAGTATCCCTCCCACGGCACGCTGTGCATCTCTGCTGGGCTCCACAATTCATGGCAGTGGCTACATAGAGCTCACAGACAACACTCACAGCTGTGGAGTTCTAGTAGAGAGGTTAACAGACTGACGATCAGGTTCATTGCTATTATCAAGAGATTAGACTGCCTCCTACAATGTGGGCACACAGCAACAAGATCACAGATAATAAGCAAGAGACAGTTTAAAGGTCCCTTCTTTTTCTGAGTTAAGTGCAAGGAGAAGGTGAAGAAGGAAACAAACCTTACTGAGAGTCTTATGCTGTGCCAGACCGTGCTACTCTCATGTAATTATCTTATTTTATGAATCTTCAAATGTCTATTTGAAGCAATATATTAAGAAATATCTATGATGTATTGCATTCTGTCTGATTTTAAGACCCCTTTAGACTTACCTGGGTGGTTCGGGATCTGACAGATAACGATGGTAAGGAAGGAGGGCTCTGGAGTCAACTTGGAAAGTTCACATTCACCCATCACTTTGAATGACACTGGAGAGATGTTTTCTTTGAGAGCACAAATACTTCCTAGTCTAAAAAAACACTACCTACCAAGCCCCAAACCTATAGGCAATTGGTATAGTGAAAGATACATAATCTAGTATTGCAAAAAGCAGTTATCTTATGCCCATCTAAGATAAATTTTATTTTAAATACATTTGTATTTTTATAATCACAGTGATGAGAAATGATTGTTTTACTGTATGTTTCTGGAATTAAAAGAAAAATTCAGAATGTTAACTCAAACATGGGGTGCTACTTCTTGAATTTTTCAGCTGCCAAGATTTCTTAGCTTCAGAAACACAGCAGTCTAGGCAGTATCTGTAATAACCCTTACATCCTGCCTCATTCTGTTTTCTTTGTGACTTTTACGTTCAGGGCCAATGGACTATATAAGTTTATCTCTCTGTTTGGAGTTGTGTTGAGTGAGAAAGGGCTCACAATAAACACTATGAGAATATATATATATATATATATATATATATATATATATATATACATATTCCTGTCTCCCATTTGTTCTTATTTTGCATTATACATAGTAGATATGCATTATACCCCACTCCATGCTTTATGTCACTACTCACTAAGAGTTTTTTGGGGGAGTGGGATGGAGAGTAGGGGAAACTGATCTTGAATTTGTATTTTCCATATGGCGGGCAAATTATTTTCAAATATTTTATGACCTAATTAGCAGTCGTTTTCATTCTTTTTTCCTCACACCAACAGCCTTACATCATTTATTGTTAAACTTGATTAGGAAGCAAAAAACCAAGGAATAAACCAGATTATTTGCCAATAGAAGTTCAAGTCATCAGATGGGGACAAAATTTGAGCCTGGGAAAATGCGGCCACGCGTGCCACCCTTCAGGGGGCTCCTTACAGCCCCAGCTTGGTTCTTCTCCAATGTCTTCTCTTGGAGTTGTACCTGATTTATTACCGGTTTTCATTCGAATCCATTGGGGAATGGGACGATTCTGCTTCTGTTTCTTGGTCAGGAATCTCTTGATCCTGAAAGTCTTATGAGACGACATGGTGAAGTCGGAGCACCACCACACTCGGGGTGGCAGAGAAACGGAGAGCCGTTTTCATTCTTTAAAAAAATAACTCAAGTATCATCACCGGCTCCCATGCCATACTTTTATTTGAAAAAATTAGCAGAAACTGTATTTAAATGATATATCTAATAAGAGGGAAAACATCTGAATAGCTGAACTTGCAAACAGACAAGACGAGATCACACCTGAGAAGTCTGTAATCTGTGGATGCTTGGGTCGGGGCAGTTTTGTTTCTTTGGAGGCTTCTACTGCTTTCAAGGTGAGGAGAAAACGTATGCAGGGAGGGCAACAATGCGCCTGCTCTGACGTGGGGTACCTTCCTCAAAGCATCATCTTAGATAGTCCTGGAGGCAGAATGAGCAGCTCCTGACTTAAAGGGCACACTAAGTATCCTCAATGAGGGTGTGCAGGTGGCTCCTGACCCTCTCTGTCTTCACAAGGGGTAAGACAGTCAAAACTAACATCAATTCGCTCTGAGGCTGAGGATAGTTATGCCTGTACACTCTAGCCTCCTTGCCGACACTAACCGTCCCTACTGGGCACTGTCTTTGCTGGGTTTGATAAGTCACGGCCATGGCCACACAGAACTCACAGACAGTGCTCTCACAATCATGGGGCTTATTTGGGAAGCAGGCTACTGCTTGGGATGAGGAATGTTTAGGACATAGTTCTTCCAGTCAGGATACCCTCTTCAAAGCTGTCCTTGGCTTCTTGGCCACATGGCTCCTTAGCCTCTGCCTTGTTTGGGCAATGTTACAGAACTCTTTTAGCATCACTGATAAAAGCTCAGAGGGCAAGCCACTCCACCACTGGCTTCAGCCTGAGGATACTCAGCTCAAACTCTGTGAGTCAGCACTCAAGTCTCCAATTAAGTTCTTGGAGGCACCCAAGCCATAAGCAAGGCACTCAGCTTTCTTCACTCTGTCGGCCAGGCAGTCCACTGCTTTTTCTCATGCTCCAGCTCTTGGTTCTGAACTCCTTGTTTCTATGGTGCCACAACTTTCTTTGGATCAAGGAAGTTCAATGCTCGAGGATCTTAGGGTCCAAAGGACATGCTCTACTTCTGGCTCTCCTTTCCTAATGGTAGTGCCACCCGCTCATTCCACTCCCAAGATGGCTCATTTTATATTCAGCAGGATGCTACCTTTGACCAATTCCCAATTTAGTGCTCCAAGTTAACACTCACCACTGAAGCACAGCAGTACTTTCTGTCACCTTCTTTTCGGCAGGCCCATCAGGAAAAGAGGAAATACACCCAGTCTCCCCCCACCCCCCCCGCAGATAATTTTATCAGGACATAACCAGACATCGTACTATTCAATAGCTGAGTCATATTAAGCAGTGTTGTACAATTGCTACCACAATCATTTTCAAACATTTTCTTCTTTCTTGTACTCCTTGATACTGACTCCCCATTATCCACCCCTCCCCCACTTACCATAATCCCAGGAACATTTATTCTAGCTATTGTCTTTATAGATTCACCCAGTCTGGGTTTCATGATGCCCAGTCTTTGGTGGTAGAGCCATATCAAGCAAATCATTGCTCCATAAATTACAAGTAGCCAACCAAAATGCTTGACTTCAAATACATATTTTTCCCACAGCAGAGAATATTACTCACATTCCAGTGGAATTTAAAGATAAAAGTAATTTTGACAACTTATTTTAGAAGTGTATATCTCTAAGATGCTCCTTTTGTTAATATACTTACACACTAACTTATAATGGGTTGACCAATTTCTAATGGTTTCAATAGAAAATCATTTGATATTCAGAGACATTATCCAGGAATTATTTTTAATGAAACTTGAGGAACCATGGCTTTGGAATCCGAGAGAGAGAGAGAGAGAGAGAGAGAGAGAGAGAGAGAGAGAGAATGTAAAGAATTTATGCTTTACTTGATCAATCACGAGGCCCTGGTGGCATAGTGGTTATGAATTGGGCACCAATCTGCAAGGTCAGCAGTTCAGTTTCAGAAACTCACAGGGCCTATCCTGTCCTATAGGGTCACCAGGAGTTGGCATCAACTCCAGGGCAGTTATTGAATGGCCCGATCAATCAAAATTGTCTAAGAGTTCTATTTTGGAGCAGCGAGCTAAATCCATAAAAAATAACCTTAACTAACTTAAAACTCAACTAACTAAAATTAAACTCACTGGTTGCCAAGCAAAAGCCTGAGAAACTAAATGATGCAACTTTTGTTGCCTGATGGTAGAAGTGCTGATATTCAAGAAGTACTACGGGACATTTACTAAATTAAATATTAGCATCTGATTTTTCTTAAAAATTTCAAACGATACGGTTTTCAATACCGACCCCTTTTTGGAGCTTTAAACATTGGGAAAATAAGATTTAAAAAATTTATATAAGAAAACAATGTTGAAAAGTGAATGTTCTAAATGTTTCACTCATTACTTTAATTCTGTGCCCTAATGAGAGCCTTAAACAAGCATAGCTAGACATGGCTAGATCTTGTTCCCTGATGGCTTACTATGTAGATTATTCACTGAAATGCGAGCTCTCTGTCCTGCAGGGCTTGGCTCCCAACCCCCCCAGGGTCCCCCCTCCCCCATGTTCTTCAGAGCAGCCCGGTGTCTCTGACTGGGAGTCATGGGTCTCCCTTTTCTTTGTAGTGTCATACTTATCCGTGCAGAGTGAGCATTTCCTAACAGTTTTCAAGGTGTAGAAAGAAGAGAACATCTTTTTAAAAATCCCCCATCCCTGTTGGTATTACCTGATCGTGTTTAGGATAACTCAATAATAAAAACACATAAAGGTGGTCAAGTGCATCACCTTTAAGAGCGCGGACCTTATTTTATATTAATTTGTAAGTTTTGTGCCAGTTGTGCTCCTGTTCAGTTTTTATACTTGTTTGTGTACTCCCGACGGAAACCGAGGCCAGGCCGCTGTCACAATGAGCAAATGGTTGCATGGACGAGGAAGAAAGAGGTGGGTTTGTTCGTACATATCTCTATGGAGCACTGCGGAAGGATCATCGTTATTTCTTATCCTAATTGTCAAATAATCTGGTCATATGTTCTTAACTGTGATTTGACTGTATTTGGAGATGTCTAAACCATTATTGAGCATCTTTTATGAACTGTGTATCCTGGAAAATTGAAACAACAACACCAAAATTGCAAAGCAAGGCCAGCTGCTTCCAAGTTTTCAATCTAGCACCTGCCATTTATCTGGGATGGACGACATCCACTTGAAAACCAACAGACTCCTCTCACTTGGATTCAGTTTGCTTTTTTGGAGTGGAGGGTTGTATGTACAAGGGATTTTTGAAAAAAGTTGATCTTATTAACCTTTGGGAACAATTGCTTCTAAACTCCAGGATGCAAATAAAGGGGAGACTACCGATGAGTTGATTTGAAGTTGTAGATGGGGGCACCGAGGCAATGACTTGTTTGATCAAATGGGTGATCATAAAGTAATAGTTCGGGAGCACCATTTACCATTCATTTGAAAATGGTAGAATTCTGAAGAACTGAATTTAATCTAAAAACATTTCCTCGATGATTTGTTCATTGTTCATGCTCACAAAAATCTTAACTACTATACTCAATTCTGTTCCTACTCTACCATTCTTTAGAAGAATTTTGCATGCTATTATTAAGATAGGAATTACTTTCCCATGGGGGAGTTAATATATATTTATCTAAATTAAATCTCATTCTATTTAAATTTTTCCTCTTAAGATCTTTCTTGTATTTGCAGCTCTTTCTATTTTGGTATGCTCACAGCTATTTGCTTTTCCCATCAGGGCATTAATCTGGACATTTCATTTAGCTCTGGTTCTGATGCTGTTCCCACAGAACCCCACTGTCCCCAATTTAATGATGCATTGCTAATAGTTGCTTATTATTTATAGTCCACCAGTCAATTTGAGACTAATCATAATATGACAGTGCCTTACCAATATTTCTATTCATTTTTACTTGTTTCCAACGAAAATCCCTGGAACTTGGAGAAGCTGCTCATAGCAGTCTTTATTAAATAGTGTATATGATATTTGAAGGGAGAAAGGAAAATGGTTGCTAAATTGATGCGATATCGTGCTGCTATTATGCAGTCCTCCCTCTAGAGAAAGCTGCATCCAGTGCAAAGAGGAGGAGGCAGCTTAGACATCTGCCTTCGGATAACCCGGTGCCATTTCTATTACCTTCTCAGACTTGAGCTTTTTCGTACCTCACTCATCTGTAGGCCACAATCCTGGCCATGGGATTTTGTAGAACTGGTGCTGTGTGGTGCAGTAAATAACAGACAGGAACTAGTTTTGAATGTAAAAAATATTTCCATACAATTCTTTTGCATGAAGATAAAGTTTCTAATCCACATGTCTTGGAAAGGATCCCTAGTGTATTCAGCTGTTTGCACCCACTAGACTTGGGAGAAATGTGTGGTAGGCAGTCTGCTTGCACAAAGACTACAGCCTTAGAAATAATTCTACTCTGTTCCCTAGAGTCACATGATTCCAGCCAGTTGTAGTCTGGGGGATGTTTTTATAGTCCCTGGTGGTGCGAATGATTAATATGTTCAGCTGCTTGGCGAAAGATTAGAGGTTCAAGTCCACCTAAAAATGTCTCCACTGAACGGGTCCGCAATCTACTTCGGACAAACCAGTCATTGAAGACCCTATAGACTACAAGTTTACTCTGAAGCATACGGGTTGCTATGTGCCAGAATAAAATTGATGGCAACAGGTTTGGTTTAAGACATCTTTATACTGTTTGGGTTGCTTCTCACAATGTTAAAGGCATAGAGGTACAAGGTGTATATGCACTTGGAGTCTGTGGTCAGAAAGCACGTGACTTAAATGGCATCTTAAGAGTTAATGTCTGCCTTTGCTATCATAAGTGAAATATACACTATTACGACTTCACTGTTAGCATTGTTCCGGTAAAACCTGCAGCTGACATCTAGTAACCCGTTGTTACGTGATGCTGGGCATAGTTGTTGCCTGTGTCTGTTTTTCTCATTTCAAATAGGAGTATGAGTTACCTGAAGGTAGCAATTGAACATAAACTTCATTTACTCACTGCCATCTAGTCCTTTCGGATTCATAGCAGCCCTTGTGGTCTAGTGTGTGACACATTGAGCTGCTAACCACAAGGTCAGGGGTTTGAATCCACCAGTCACTCAATGGGAGAAAGACAACTCTCTCTACTCCTTTGAAGCAGTCAGGTCTCACACTCCCAAAGGGGCAGCACTCCTCTTCCCTGTAGGATCCCTGTGAAATTCATGGTTAGCAATGTGAGATGTTAAGATGCACAGAAGTCTAAGAAGCCTAAGAGACGAGTTAGTGGAGCAAAGGCAGTGTCTTCAAGAAAGAAGGCTTACAGTCCAAGACATGACAAAATTATAATAATTTATAAATTACCTAGTGTTCATGAGGAAGAGGGGGTGGAGAGGGAAGGGAAAAATGAGGAGCTGATACAAAGGGCTCAAGTAGAAAGCAAATGTTTTGAGAATGATGATGACAACACATATACAAATGTGCTTGACACAATGGATGGACATATGGATTGTGATAAGAATTGTACGAGCCCCACTAAAATGATTTAAAAAAGAAAAAAAAAGAAACTTGACTAATGGTTAGCGTGGATGAAGGAGGAGGAGTTTTTGCTTTGGGGCATCGAGCTCATTTTAATGGTGGTCGAACAATTTGGAGAAGAGTATTAATAATGTTTGTATAACACCAGAGTATAATCAGTGGCACTGAATTACACATGTAGAAGTTGGAGAATGAAGTGGGGAGAATTGGAGACTGCTTTGTTGCATATATTTTTGCCAAAATTGAAAAAAATTACATGAATAGCAATGAGTATAAGGAAGAAGAATCTACCATAATATTGATTGTGGTAAAGATTGTACAACTCTTCTTGACATGATTGAATTATTGAATTGTGTGGTATGTGAAGTGCCAATAAACCTTATTATTTTAAAAGAAATAAAGAGGTCTTAGATGCTTTCATATGCTTTGTTTTGTTTTAATCGTTTTATTAGGGGCTCATACAACTCTTATCACAATCCACACATACATCAGTTGTGCAAAGCACATTTGTACATTAATTTCTTTTGTATGTTTTACAGGTACTTGTACCCTTAGTTACCTTCCAGTTCTATACAAAGTATCTTCTTTTTTTGGTCTGTTTCATTTCCCGCTATATTCCAACAAACACAGGTGTTCCCTATCTTAGCAAAGTGCTGGTTTAAGTATCCTATTTACAATACCTCAGAATTGGAAACTGTGATCTGGAATTGCTAATGCTCATTTCCTTCTACAATTCACTTTCTAGTTTCTAGCCTTTATTTTTGGAGAAGAATGAGGCTTTCTACCTCCATGAAGAGTTACAGTCTTAGACACCAACAGCAGCATGACTCAGAATCGACTTGATGGCAGTGAGTTTGATTTGAGTCTTTAAAATGGGAGAAAAATGAAGCTTTCTATTTCCCCAAAGTTATCATTTCAGAAAAACACAAGGGTGGTTCTACCCTGTCCTACAGGGTCCCTATGAATCGGAATTGACTCGATGGCAATGAATCTGGAGTATTTTAGAGTCTTTATTATTCTCATGAAATAGCTCTTACATGAATCCTCTAGAGGTAGACTTTTTGATGGGATTTAGGGTGGTAAAGCAGATGGAATTAAACTTCCCAAAAGCCTGCTGAAGTCACCCCCTCTTTAGGCCTAGTTCCAACAATACTGAGGGCTGGGCTTGAGGACTCCTAGCTGGAGAAAAGGCAGTCTTCATTCAAGAAAGTCACCCGCAGCTCCTGAAACTGAACCCAGAATGCCTCCCAAAACCCGGAACATGGAATTCCTCAAAGGAAGTCCAGTTTACAGATTCACACAATCATGTAGAAAATGGTGACGATCCTGAACTGAGTCATACAATTCCTAATCCAGTGACCATATTTCACAAAGCTCTGATATCCATTGGAGCAGCAAATGAACTGTTTCTCCTCTAAGATCTTGGGCGGGGTGGGGGTGGTGGGTGGGGGTGTGGAGGGAAAGGGTGGGACCTTCATGTCCCCAAGAGAAAGATCCAGGAAATTACGGTGACCTTTAGGTTACCTGCATTCACACTGTCACTCTCTTTCTAATGTTACTGTAATAAAGGTCATTCCTTAAACCTACTTTATGTGCATGAGAATAATACTAAGTAATAACTTTAAATTACTCTACAACATGAAAACTATTCACTTTTTTTACAATTTTTTTTTTTTTTAACAAACAAACCTCACTGCCATCGAGTCAATGCCAACTCATAGCGACCCTCTAGGACAGGCTAGCACTGCCCCTGTGGGTTTCCAAGACTGTAACTCTTTGTGGGAGTAGAAAGCGTTGCCTGTCTCCTGAGGAGTGACTGGTGGTTTTGAACTGTTGACCTTAAGGATCACAGCAGAATGTGTAACTATTATATAGCCTTCCCAAAACTCCTGCATTTTTCTCTAGAGATTTGTGAGAAACAAAGAGGGAAGGGACAAGGAAACATGACCGTTTATTAAAATAAGAGGATGAAATCATTTCTTTTCAACCCTTACGAGTCTTACAAAAGAACAACAAGTCTAGTGAAAGAAACAGGAAATTTTACACATTATCAGAGTTGGGCAGAAAAAGAGAGTCATAAAATAGCTTGATGAAAATTTTCAGAGCTTTTGAAGGCGATACTGAAATCCGCCAACTAGTAGGGGGAATAGGAGGTCACACTGTGAAATTAATAGCCAGTAAATTTCGAACAAATAAAGCAGAAGTGCTCTTGCACAGCATTTCAGCAGCCGTGGCACCCGCAATGCAGGAGGCCAGGGATGGAAATGCCGCCGAGCTGGAATTAAAGACGAGCAGGGTACCATTGTTCTTCTCGCCATCACCATTTGCAGTGAGTTGGATGATGGTGCGGGTGACTTCATCCTTTGCTTTAGAATTTAATTATGACTGTGCTCTGTGGAAAGCGCCTAAGGATGTAAGGCGAACAGCAAGAGAGGAGGTAGATCAGGGCCTCTTTCTGTGAGCCTGCACGCCATAACCAACTCAGGCGAAGTATCCGGTGATAGTGACCATTACCAAGTTTCAAAGTCTTGCAGGAGGGTGATCTGAACATTGGGAAATCTAGCCATTCAAACTTCCTATCTTCGGGCAGGACAACATGAAATATGAGATTCCATGCTCTTCTACCACCACCCCTCCCCCGCCCCCATGAACTTTTGGAAGCACTTCCTGTCTTGAGTCCTTGGGCTCCTTTCCATTTACAAACACTATTCGAAGAAAGAAATGTGTATTCTTTACCATCTGCCACACGCCCAGGCTAATATTTAATAGTTCATTGCTTCTTCCTGATATGTTAATTCCAGTTGGGACGCCACAAGCAATGTATCTAGCAAAGGGCGGACTTGATGACGATGAAGATAATGGTCAAAGAGACCTTACTCTTTTCTGTAGTGGAGGGACAGCAGCAGTTTGCGTGGACGACAGATGTCTTCTTCGGATCATGAGGACATAGAGTATTGCCCAGCCCAGCCCAGCCCCCAAATTAAGGTTGAAAATGAGTGATCTCACAAGATGAATTTTAAGTGTGACTTTCAGCTTTCAGGCTAGTTATGGCTTTTGACTCCCGTGAAGACTTCGGGTCTTGGACACCCCCAGGGCGGTTTGACCCTGTCCAGAGGGATGAGTTGGGATGGATCCAAGGGCAGAGTGTATGCTCAGTGCCTAATCGTGCATTAACGTCACTTCTTTTTGCATGGACGAGGAACAGAAATCTCTTTTGCGTCTTCTTCTTTCTCGACCTACAGCTTATTATTGTTGGGTTGAATTAATGTTCAACTAAGACTCCCTTGTCTGAGCGGAGGTAAAAAGATAGGGACATTTAATTCTCCATTAATCTCCTTCTTGCCATCATTAGTGAAGGTGTAAATAGCAACACCTCTGTTTTTAGACCCGTTTGGACACTAGCACGCATAAGCTCACTGCCACAGAGGCCACTGACTTCAAAAACAACGAAACGGGACCGTTGCTGCCTGCATCTGAATTTGCTCGTGTTTTGGCTGCTAAGCATTCTGCCTTTCTGCTACCGGAATATAAGCAACCGGACTCCATTAGGATGTGTTCGTTTTCATTATGTTTAGAATGGTGAAGTTGAAATAGAACAATTTGGTTTTTGTTATTTATAAATGCAGTAAGCTTGTATGCCCCCTTAAAATAAATAAATGTAAATATATATTAATTTCAGTGTTTTCCTCGGTCTTACGTAATTGACAGCCTTATAATACCGCGAGGCACCGTTGGGGTTTTTTTCTCTTCTCAGTTCCGGAGCAAGGGCTGTTCTTTGTGCCTTTGCTGTCTGAGAAGAGACAGAAGATCAGAGAGCGTTCTTGGAGGTGCTAGAATATTACATTCCATTGTAACCAGTCGTTTACATAGACGGTGCTACCAAGTGTTCGGAGAAAACAATTGAAAACGACTTTTCCATTTCCTGTGCAAATCCCATGCTTTTCTGGAGGAAAACCGTGTGGTTTCGAAAGCCTGAAATATTTGTATCCACTTTTTAATTGTTGATGTGCTGATGTCAAACCACCACACTGGATATTTTTAGAGCCTCTCCCTATGACTGATGGTGTGTGTAGAAATCAGAAGTAAGGGTATCACTCCTGGCAGAACTGGAGTGAATTAGAAATTCCGTTTTCAAGACATTTTAAAATATTCACTTTTTCACCTCCTTTTAAAGCCACCTCTTGCTGTATTTTGCCACGGCGGGGATTTAATGCATGATGCCTACATGTGTGTACATAATATTCTCTACCTTTTTTCTTTAATATTCCTTGGTTTTTAATTATTAAAGATAAGTATTTGAATTATAAATATTCTAGTTATACAGGAATAGGCAAAGCAGGCATATACCCTCAGGCAAAATTCTTCCATTATCCATAATCCTTCTGCCTCCTGCCTCCATTTCTCTGCTTCCTATCTTTATGTCCCTCAAAAAACACACAGCGGCGTTCTTTTCAACCAGCCTTCTCCTCTCCACTCACACCCTAGAAATCCCTTCTCAATATGTATAGGGGCCTCTTCCTTGAAGTGGATGTCATACTTGTCCTAAATATAATAAAGTGCTATCTTCAAGGCATTTCTGCATCCAAAACACTCCCAAGAAACCTGCCGAGCCCTCCTATCTAACGAGTCTGAATGTCACAAATCATAGCCCAGAAGCTGCTTTATAGTGAATCATTAACATTGTCAGGAATGACTTGGCAGAGAGAGAGAGAGAGAGAGAGCGAGAGAGCGAGAGAGCGAGAGCGAGCTTTCCATTAGAGAACTGAGGGAGAATATACAAATGACAGCATTGTTATTACACTCCTATTGTTTTATAAAGCTCAGAACTTATTAGTAAGAGTTTATTAGAGAGATAGGATGGTTCATTTCATATAGAGTATATGCTGAATTAGGGATTTTCCCCATCTTTTTACTGAATATATTTTATCATTCATTTGAAATAAATCTTGTTTTGAAAAGTATGCTAGCCGCGTTGAGTAAAGTTTTACTGGATGAATGGATTTGTCACTAAATGGATATGGAAATGTATGCAAAAATAGTCACTTCTTTGTGGGAAACTGGGTTTTGTGACCACTTCTCTGGAATTTCTTTCCTCCTGATTCTTTTGCTTAGTGGGGATGACGTATAAGGACAGGATGTTGGACCAATGGTGGGGTGGGCCAGAATGAGTTAGAGACTTACTCTGGCATCCCTTTCTGAAGTTAGCGGCAAATCAGACTTTGAATGACTTATTGCTTTATATTAATCTAAGGGGATACTCTCCAATGTTACAGCTAACCACGTCCAGAGACGGCTGCTCAATATCCATTTGCCTCTCTCACCTAATGTGGACATGGGTGGTGGATCCTATGGTCTGGTACACAGACTCTCACTGGGATGGAGACATTCTTTCCCCCAATGCCATTGACAATACTGTTGAGTTATTCCCTAGAGTTTTCTTGATGGATGCTATAATACTTCCTCAGGGCCAGTAAAAAATTAAGTGACGGAACCAGTCTTCAATCAGAGGTATTCCTGAACTAACTCCGGATCTTCTTATTGTAGAATTGACTGTTTTGACCGCATCACAGGTCAATGTCTCTGTGTGTCAAGTCTTTATTCCTTTCTTTATTTGAGAGCACTTGTCATATCCAAGAGCATTCCCCAGGAAACCATCTGTATACAAATTTTGGCCTCTGAGTCTCTTTCAGAGGAAACCAAATCTATAACAGTCGATAACTGGGATGGTTTTAAGAATCAAGTTCTAAAATGGTATTTTGGTACTGAATTACCTGCTAGCTGACTGTTAATTAGGACTTCTATATTAGTGGTCGGTAGAACATTAATAGCCTTGAATGTGGTAGTGCTGTAATTGTTAAGCCATTCACTGCTGGTAAATGGTAATTAGATACCAGGGGAAGAAATGTATTGAAAGCTATAATATCTCAGGTGTTTGAAAGTTTAGAAGTAAATAGCAATTAAAGAACCAGAGAATTAGATAACAGTTGCTGCAAGCTATCCGTGCACTGGAGAAGATCATGAAAGGCTGAGGGTGATTAATACCCAAATTAAGGTGAAGTATAAAAGGCAGAGGGCCTCTTTGGCAGTGTATAACAAGGCTCTCATCTCCTGCAGCTGAAAAGTGGAAAAGCTGAAATCTAGCTCCGGACTTAATCAGACTAGATTATCTTTAGAGATGGTTGGATTTTAAACTTCAAGTTGTTTCTGCCAGGGTTTTGGCTCCGATTGGCAAGAAATAAGACTTAGGCTTAATACACTCCAACATTTCAATACATTGCCCAGCTTTCTCTGAGTCTCCAGAAGAGGTTTGCCCCTCCTTCTTAAAAGCTCCTCCCCCTCCCTTATTTGAAGACAGGGCAGAAGACTCCAATCATTATGACAATGCACAACCCATCCCCTTTCCACTGCTCTTCCTGGTCACAGAATCTGCTTAAAAATTACATTTATTGTTAGTCGGTAGAACCCTGACATTTATTCCTAGCTTTGGGGGTTGGATGCATTGTAGCATAAAAGCCAAGTGGAAACCTCTGAAATGGCCTTTCTCTCCAAATAATAAAATTTGAAAAAGCAAACTATTTCAGGGAGGATGGCAACAATGTATGCTACTGTTAAAAACCTAGAGGATATGGGGGTGATGGTCCTCATCCTATTTTATTTAATTCAGCAATTGAGTCCTTATGACGAACTAGATTGATCTAGGAGAATGACATTGGGTAACTGCACACTTGCATTAAGCACCTTGGGGGGGCAATAGCTGACCTCCTCTGGCTTCCCTATGGCCCAGAGGCAGGGGTCAGCCATGCCTCAACACTCCATTCTTCTTGACTTATTCTGACCTTATTCCTACCCATCATTCCTGCCGCAGACCTTCTACTTCTCTGCTGGGTTCGAGAATTAATTCCAGTGGCCACACAATCTTATACAATAATCACGATTAAAGGGATGTATCAAGGAAGTGAACAGGGTATGTCAGGATCAGTAAACAGGAAGAATACGGTTGTTGATCGCAGTCACACCTTCCTCCATCAGCAACCAAGTCTCTCTAGTCCTCAGCCTCTAAGCCACGTGGCCCTTCCCCTCTGCCTCTGGGTGCCAGGAGACCAGCCTGCCTGTTGCTCTGACCCACAGGCCCACCGTCTCAGGCCAGGTGGAGAGAAGGTACCCAGTCTCAGCACTGCTCCTCTGAACCTCCTTGTCATAATCCCTGGTGGAGCTGGGAACCGCTGCCCCTTGAGACAGATCTTCCGATGGTCCTGGGATTTCTCCAGGTGTCCCAGATGGCTTTTATCCACAGAGGAATGGCTCTGATGGCAGCAATGGTGTCGTCTTTTAGCTGATGGCATTCCCAAGGAAAATGCAAGATGGCACACTTTCTGACAGAGCAGGCCAAACGACGACCCCGAGGTAAATTAGGATGGGCAACTCACCCCTGTCCTTTCAGTTTGCTATGACTTAGAATTGACTCGATGGCAGTGAACTTGTTTATGCTCTACTATGTATAAATGTAAATCAAACAATATTGTTACTAGAGCCCTAGTTTATACACGAAGGGCTTTAATTCACACAAAACTAGGTTTAAACACATCTCTGGGATCAGTGGATGGCTGCAGACATATTCTTAGAGCAATATACTTATCTTAGTCTATGATGCCCTAAAAAAAACCCATTAAATTCAAAGCAGAGACGTCAGCTCAGACGAGCACAGCAACTGCTTTTGGAACTTCGAAGCAAATCTTTACAGATCTTCTTGAAGGGCATGGGGTAGTCAGGGTAGCTTCTGATGGCGAAGTTTGAAGCAAGGAAAATGTGTATGAGTGATAAAAAGGTCAAGAAAGTTGGGCTGGGGTTTTTTTCTCTCCTAATGACAATGCACATGCACGTTCTTAGAGGGTAGCAAGGGCTTTCTAATAATATTTCATTGGAAAACTTCACCCCATTCACCAGACAACCCTGATCTTGCCCCTTCAAATCTCTTTTGTTCCCAAAACATCACGAATATTTCAAAGGAACACAACATGAGTCCCTTAAGGATGTCCAAGCTGCTATTTGCATGTAGTGTAAATCAAAGAGCCCAGAATTCTTTTTTTTTGTCTGTAAATAAAGGTTTTTTTTGAGTTCTGATTTTTTTATAAATCATTTTATTGGGGTTCATACAACTCTTATCACAATCCATACATACATCAATTGAGTAAAGCACCCTTATACATTCGTTGCCCTCATCATTCTCAAAATTCACCTTCCACTTGGGTTCCTGGAATCAGCTCATTTTCCTTTTTTCCCTCCCCTCCACTCCCCACTACCCCCTCCCTCATGAACCCGTAATAATTTATAAATTATTATTTTATCTTATCTTACACTGCCCGGAGCCTCCCTTCTCCCACTTTCCTGTTGCCCACCCCCCAGAGAGGAGGTTATATGTAGAACCCTGAGATTGGTTCCCCCTTTCTACACCCCCTTCCCTCCCAGTGTCACCAGTCTCACCACTGGTCCTGAGGGATTCATCCGTCCTAGATTCCCTGGAGCACAGAATTCTTTAGAGAATTAGTAAAGGGAGAGAAACAAAACCTTTGGAAATGTGCACACTTAGACAGCATCTAGTTCATATAACAATGGCTTCACAGTTTAATCATACAAGTTTCCATGATTTTGTAGCCATGATTTTCCACTCACCCTCTCATGAATATGACTGTAGCAACTATAAACACATATGCAGAAGTATGTTCTATCAAGTCTACAAAGAGATGTGGTTTGCTGGTCTATGTATGCACTCACTCATCATTATTGCTACCACCGTCATTGCAGGCTTATGTATGTCATAGAATTTACCCTATTGTCTTATCTCTTGTGCTTCTCTTACTGCTGTGTTGGTAAGTGTGTGCTGATCTCGCCCTTATGGTATATTGCCTTTGCATTTACTCAAGAGAATATGTGTTCACCCTCCCTCTCTCTCTCACTTCTGGTAACTATTAAAGAATGTCTTTGTGTGTAAAAAAAAAAAGATGATTCCCATCATGTGATGTGATTCATACCCTCTAGTAAGGTCAAGGAAGAGAGTCCAGATTTAGAACAATCACATAAGGCACTGTAGCTAGCAGGGCCGTATTAATTAAGTGCATCTTGAAAGCACACCAGGTAGAAGATGGTATTTTAGTCAGAGCAGGTTTACAGGGCCCCAATACAGCTGATTCTACGGACTCCCAGCAGCTCTATTCTAGAATCAGTACCTGGGTGGTGCAAAGGGCTTCTGAGCTTGACTACTAGCTGAAAAGGTAGCAGCTTGGATCCAGAGGCACCTTGGTACCGTGGTGACACAGCCGTTGCTCATCGGGTTGCTAACCGCAAGGTCAGCAGTCCGAAACCACCAGCCACCAAATGGGAGAAAGACGAGGTTTTCTACTCCCCCAAAGAGTTACTCTCAGAAACTCGCAGGTGCCGTCTTACCTTCTCCGTCCTGTCACCAGGAGTTAGCATCAACTCGATGGCAGTGAGGTTGGTTTGGGTTTGAGAGGCACCTTGGAAGCCAGGCCTGTCTGGGTGATTTGTGTCTGTCCTCTGGATATGTGGCATGGGACATGAGTTGGAACTGACTGAAAAGCAACTGCTTTTCTTCCTTAATAAATCATTTTATGGCGGGCTCTTACAGCTCTTATAACAATCCATACATCCATTGTATCAAACACATTTGTACATATGTTGACATCATCTCTCTCTCTCTTTCTGTGCCTCTTTCCCTCCCTCCCTTCCTTCTTCTGTCATCCTATCTGTATTTGGTATACATAATTCTGGAAAATACTGCATCCTGAATTATTGCTCCTAGGAAAAATATAGGCTTAGGTTCCTGCAAGCCTCTGGTCACAACATTTATATCAACCTGTCTATATATATTTTGTGTGTATTCCTATTTTAAGACATAATATTTGCCATATATTTCTTATAAATAATGAATGATACGCAGTATTTCTTTGTAATAAATCCCTAGTCAAGAAGATTTTTAGCATTTTTCTGACCCTGGATAACATGATGTAAATTTATTTGGTTTTCAGTCTCACAACATATGAGCTTTCTATTATGCTTTTAAAATGGCCAATTACCCCATGAATCCACCAATTTACCTACTTTTCCATAGCTTTATCACCTACTGTAGTTGTTACTTCATCACATTCTAGAGCAACTTCTCCTACGGATTGGCAATTTGTCTTTCTTTCGCCCACCCGCTGAATGTATTGTGCTGCTGCTCTAGCAACATTGCCCTTGTAGCTAGTAGAATGGCCATTCCCACCTGAACGAGCTTCTCTAACACACAGGCTTTCCTTTCTTCCTAAGCGTAGCCACTACAGCCATCGAACATTTGGGGGCACTAGACCACTTGAGGGCCATTTTTGGTATCAAAGTCAGAAACAAAAAAGCACAAAAATGTGATAACATGACACTCTATAGACTGTGAAAAGGACATTTGTTTATAGGCTGTGTAAGAACATGCCTTATAGCTTGGACTATGTGTGTCACATGACTAAACTGTTTTGTCACTCTGTGTATAGATAGGATGGAAAACCATGAGAGTACTCATTTGGGGGTTATATATAAATATTAAGGAATAGTCTAACTCACAAATACAGGGTCCATGAAGAATGAAAGTCAACATGGCATACGGCAGGCAGCCACCGATCTTTTTCTAAACTGGAGATGCCAAGAAGCAGATTGCATTCCGGTAGGATATCTATCCCTCATGTTGCCTCAGCGCCTCTTACTTTAAGTATGCTAATGGGTTGTCTAGATGTGCTACAGAACATTCTATTGCTCTATATATCAATGATAGCATATTAATCAAACCAGATGAACCATAAGTGGCAAGTGTGTTAGAAACCATGAAAAGATATGTGTACTTCAGCGGGAGTGGCCAAACTCATTTGCTTCCAGCTGCTCATCTGAGACTTCAGTTTCTTTCCCGAGGCTGCTCTCTGCCCTGGAAGCATTCTGTGGTTCCGTACAAGATGGCTTCCTCAACGGGGTCTTACTTCATGATAACGCACTTCTTCATAGCCAACGAAAGGGAGTCTCTTGGTGAATGCTACACAAACTCCAGCCGCACCACTGCTGGTGAGTCCATTCCAACTCAGAGCAAGGCTGCAGGGCGGAGGAGAACGGCACCACAGGGTTTTCAAGGCGATAAGAGAAAGCATCATGAAAACAGGCCACCACGTGGTTCTCCTTCAGAGAAACTGGTAGATTCGAACCGCTATTTTAATCACCACCTCACTAGAGCTTCAGTTGGGAAAATCGAGTCATAGATATGGTGTAAAGTTATCCCGGGAGTGAGATCCTCTCTCATTTTCCATCATCTTATGTTGAGACGGAGCAAGAACATGACCCACTCACATTGCAGGGAAGGTATTGCAGAAAGGCTTGGACCAGGATGAGGAAATCATTGGATTCTACTCTAAGGCCTCAACCAGCATCATGGCCCGAAGGTGTCCAGAGTATTGAATTCTCTGGTACAGGCTTTTGTATCATGTTGTATTAGACCAAGTGAGCAGTGGGCACATAACCAAAGGATTCACTGACCCTACCACAGACGGTATCATTTAAAACTGCTAAGCTGATGGGGCAATTAAACAGGTCTTTGAAGATGCATCTGAAGTAAAGTTCCAGAAGAGTTCCTGAATGGATGGGTACCATCCTCCTGTAGATGCCATATAATGTAACCAGCTTCCACTTTACCAGTTTGCATATAATCAACTTCCCACTCCCATAAACAGTTACAGTCTTGGACGCTCATAGGGGCAGTTCTACTCGGTCCTATAAGGTCACTGTGAGTCAGTAGCAAATTGATGGTAGTGAACAGTGCTAACCAACAGGTAGAATGAATAGGCCTGAGAACCAAGAGGTGAAAGTAGGAGTAGCTTTCTTTTCAACGATCTCAGTGACCTACTGATCACACAGTTCTATATTTTGCAAGTTTAGAGGTCCCACTTCACAGATGGGGTCAGACACTTCCACTATGGAACACAGCAAGAGTCCCATTAAACTTTAAATTACAGTTACCACCTGCCAACCACTTTGCCTGCCCAATGCCAGGAGAGTAGCAGGTGAGGAAATCGGTCACTTTCCTGGCCAAGGTAATTGATTCCAATCATCAAGAGGATGTGTCGGACGGCTATTCCAGATAAGGATAGAGACAAAAACATTCGACCGTTCTCTCGGTGAACCTGAAGTAGCCTTACGGCACAAAGTTCAGTAAGCTTTGAACTGTTAGCTAAAAATTCAGTGGTTCAAACCTACCAGCTCTTCTTCAGGAGAAAGATGAGGCTAAGCGCTCCCATAGAGGTCTACAAAACCTGTAAAAACTTACATAGGGCCACTAGGAGGTAGAATCCCCTTGATGGCTGCTTACAGGATTGACACACTCCTCCTTAATGTGGGCGGTAAATGGAAAAGTACATCAACCGCACACTAGGATGTGCACAGTGATAAACAGCTCGGATACCTCAGAGATGGGGATCCGGCCTGGATCGCCCTCTACTTTCCTCTTCGCCAGTAAATCACTGACCATAGAGATGAGAACTGAGGGTGCTGTTCTTCGGGTTGTTATGAGCCATTGTGTCATTCTCTTCCCAATGGAATACACTGCATGGTCCCTGTGCCTGAGCCCAGTGCTGCATCCACGGTGTCAATCCATCTCCTTGAGGGCCTTCCTTTCGTTCACTGCTCTTTATTTTAAGTAGTAATTTTATTGGGGCTCTTACAGCTCTTATCACAATCCATCCATCCACCCACTGTGTCAAGCACATTTATACATCTGTTGCCATCATCATTTTCAAAACATTTTCTTTCTACTTGAGCCCTTGGTATCAGCTTCTCACTTTTGGCCCTCTCCCATGCTCCCTCCCTCATGAACCCTTGATAATTTACTAAAAATTTTTTCATATCTTACACCGACTGCTCTCTCTCTTCACCCATTTTTCCTTTGTCTGTCCCCCGGGAGGGGGTTATATGCCCTTCTATTTTATCAAACATGATGTCCTTCTCCAAGAAATGGTCTCTCCTGACAACATGCACAGACTATGGGAGACAAAGTCTCGCTATCCGTGCCTCTGAGGGTGGGGGACTGTTAATTAAATAGTGTGGGGGAGTGTTAATTAAAGGTGTTACCCCAGAATATGTGTTGTAATTCCTAACCTCACTGACCCTAGTCCTGTTTGGGAATGGGTTGTCTTTGTCATGTTAATAAGGCTTGATTAGTGTAGAGTATGTCTTCAGTCCATTTCTTTTGGGATATAAAAAATATTTAGGTGGAAGCCGAGCTAGAGGAAGTGCAGATAATATGAAGACCAACCAAGAGAAGAAGCTCATATCATATGAAAACTGCCCACAAGAAGAAGCTCAGATCATATGAAGACCATCCATGAGAAGAAGCTCAGATCATATGAACATCACCCACGAGAAGCTCATATCATATGAACACTGCCCTCGAGAAGAAGCTCAGATCATATGAACACCGCCCACAAGAAGAAGCTCATATCATATGAAGACCGCCCATGAGAAGAAGCTCAGATCATATGAAGACCATCCATGAGAAGAAGCTCATATCATATGAAGACCGCCATGAGAAGAAGCTCATATCATATGAACACTGCCCATGAGAAGAAGCTCAGATCATATGAAGACCGCCCATAAGAAGAAGCTCAGATCATATGAACACCGCCCATGAGAAGAAGCTCATATCATATGAACACTGGCCACAAGAAGAAGCTCATATCATATGAAGACCACCCATGAGAAGAAGCTCATATCATATGAACACCGCCCATAAGAAGAAGCTCAGATCATATGAACACCGCCCATGACAAGAAGCTCAGATCATATGAAGATCGCCCATAAGAAGAAGCTCAGATCATATGAAGACTGCCCACGAGAAGAAGCTCAGAAGAGTCAAGGACCTTACTCCAGCACCAAGAGACAAAGAAAGTCTTTCCCTAGAGCAAGTCCTCTGAATGTGGATTGGCTCCTGTAGTCTCCTAAGCAGTGAAAAACATAGTTTGTTAAAACCATCACCTATGATTTCTCTGTTACAGCCGAACCCAACTACCCCAAAGAGCGCCAGAGAAACTCAAACCCAAAGTGTTGGCGATGAGTGGGTCTCCGGGTCTTTGTGATAAGTAGATATCTTTGTCCTCCCAGGAGCCGACGTCCTCATCTTTCTCCCTGGAAGCATGCGCTTGAACCATTGACGTTGTCGTTAGCAGTCCGCTGCTTATGGGAGAGTGCCACGGGGGCTTCTTCTGGCTAGAAATCTGACCCCCTGTGAGGCGAGTTTCCTTGGGTTGTGGCCTGTAGCAACTTTAATCTTGCCATCAAGCCAATCATTATGCATAGCAACCCTATGTGCCTTTTCCCAGTGTCATGGGAGGAGGCTCAGGGTTTCAAGCCTCTCCCCTCTCAGTTCTGTCCCTCTCATAAGAAAGTATTAAGATGGGACACAGGTTTCAGACCAAAATCAGAAAAAAGGATTGAACGGAACAAGTGGATTTGTTCAGGGTGTCCTTTAGTGTGAGACAACAAAGCTAATCTGAGGACACCGTAGGATGAGGAGGCAAGGTTTAATCCAGCAAACGCAGACCTTCTACCACTGACTGGCTTTCTAATGGGTCTTCTGCTATTGGCTGGCTTCCTTTAGCATACTCCCCTTTTCCAGACACATGTGCTCCAGAATCCATGTAGTCCTTGGCCTTGTCACCAGGCCTCAAACCAAAGGTCAATTCAACCGTCGAGGGGTTAGTGTGAACATGCATCTATCTTTGCCCATGCACGAACATTCATTGTTTCCTTCTCTTCCGTGGATAAAGGAATATGTCTTATCTGTCCCTTACCTTCTCTTGTGCTGAGAGTCCAGGAGAAGTATGCCTTTGCCTTTCTCTTGCACTAGAAATGCTTTCTTTTGCCAACTTTTTCCCCTTTGTTCTGTCTAGCTAACATCGGCTATAAATCTTCACAGCCTCACCTTCCTCCTGCAATGTGGGTGATAGATTTGAATCACATCCCTAGCATTAGCAGTCTCAAGCTTACTCGACGGTACCACCAGGGATCTTTAACCTGGCAAGCAATACAAAGAAAAGATGCGACTAGGGATCACAGGAACCAACCATCACCGAGAAAGAAAGCCAGAGTCGAGTGTGTCCATTGGAGCTGCAGTCCC